>NW_013657676.1:340391-343199 GCF_000142905.1 Thecamonas trahens ATCC 50062 | reverse complement strand
CCCCCCCACCACCACCCCCCCCCACCCACACCCACGCACCCCACCCTCGCACCTACACACTTCCACCCCCTCCACATCTCCACCCTTCAACCCTTCACCCCAACCCACCACACACACCACACACACACACACACACACACACACATACATGTCCACCCTCGCCTCTCTGGCCTCGGACCTGGCTACGGCACTGGTTGCTGGTGCCGACGAGGACGTGCGCTTCGCCCTGGACGACCTGCTGGTACGCCTCCATCCGTCCGTCCTTCTTCTCTCTCTCCGCCCTCCCTATTTCTCCTCCCCTCCTCCTCCTCTCATCCATACCCATCCACCCGTTCCCGTCGCAGAAGGCATGCACCGCCATGAAGTCCGCCGCAGCGGCAGCTGCCGCCGACGTCGGCCGCCGCGACGTGCTCGACGCGCTCAAGGTTTGGCTGCTGAACCCGACCGCTGGAGGCGCCGACGACCCGGTCTGTGCCGCCATGTATGGATGGGTTCAGACAGTGGCTCGGGCATCGGATGCCGCGCCGCGTAAGGCCTCGCCATCGCGTAAGAGCGGCGGCGGCGGCGGTGGCGGTGGGAGCAGCAGCAGCAGTCGCACCAGTGCCCGGGAGGCCGCTGCCGCCGCCGCCCTCGACGCCGCCGTCGTCGTCCCGCTCGTCCCGGTCTTTGTGGCGCGGTATCTTCACGGATGGGCGACTGGTGCGGCGCTGCCCGGCCTGGAGGCGCTCTTGCTCATGATTCACAACAAGGAGGCCGCCCTCCGCGCCTCGGAGCCGCAGCGGATGACGCTGCCGGTTCTCTCGCGGCCATCGGTCTTCCACGATCCGGCTGTCATGACCGGCGTCGCCGCAGGCGATGATGTCGATGCCTCTGACGCTGCGCCGTTCCCGGTTGCTGTTGACCTCCCGCTCCGCACCACCGCCGAAACGACGTGGACGTCGATGTCGATGGTTCTCGCCACTGCGCTTGGGCTTGTCCGCGACGCACTCATTGCCGGCTCGCTATCGGGCTCTGCTGTGGAGATTTTCTGCGAGATGACTGCTGCAGCAGCGGCCGGCAGCGCTGCAGCTGCCTTTGCCGCCCTTCCGTCCCTCCCACCCTCGCCGCAGGCGTCGGCCGCCGCCGCCGACCACGCCATGTCACAGCGAGTTATGAGCTCGGTTCTTGACTCGGACTCGGCTTGGTCCGAGTCCGACTCGGACAGCTTCTTCGACGCCGAGGACGAGCTGCCGAGCCAGGCGACCGGTCTCACTCTGGCGCCTGTCTCTTCGCGGCCCAGCTGTGGCTTT
Organism: Thecamonas trahens ATCC 50062; assembly: GCF_000142905.1. Classification (NCBI taxonomy): domain Eukaryota; order Apusomonadida; family Apusomonadidae; genus Thecamonas; species Thecamonas trahens. The sequence goes on along the minus strand of NW_013657676.1, from coordinate 341,910 downwards.
AAGGTCTCGCGGCAGATGCACGACGCCATGGTCGCCTGCCTGCACCATGTCCTCGCCTCGGACATCCGCAGCGCGCCGTCGCTCCTCGCACCAGCTGCTGCCGCTGTCGACGCGCTCTACCACCGCGCCACCCTCGCCATGGACTCGCACAAGCTTGTGGCATGCCTTGCGCTCAAGAAGCTCGTCGGCGACGCCACCGCCGTTGCTGCAGACGCCGAGCTCGGAGCCAAGCAGGCGGCAAGCGCCGGCGCCGGGCCCGAGCCCCCGCGCAGCGAGACCCGTAGCCGCCGTAGCCGCTCGCGCAAGTCGCGGCGCTCAGCAAAAAGCTAGACATGCCCGGATCCGAGTTCGAGCGCGAGCTCGTAGCGCGCGAGCGAGCATGAAGTGTCGGCCACCAGCACCTCCAGGCCGGACCCGCTGCTCAGAGGCGATGTCGCGATCCAGTTGATCTTGAGCCCGTGGTCGACCACCAGCACCGCGTCGTCACGCACAAGTTCGGCAGCCGGGTCGTCGAGCACATGCGCGTCAGCAGAAGCATTCAGATCCAAGCTCAGCGCAAAGACCCGGAGCGTTGTGTCGTCCGACGCCGAAACCACAACTGCCTCCCACACTCCAGCAGCCCTTGTCGGCTCGAGCTTGGCGACCGCAATCTGGGTCACCCGTGCCCGGTGCCCGCGCACGTTGCGCACCACCGCGCCAGTCTTGAGGTTGACAAAAGAGACGACTCCATCACCGCGCGCCACCACCGCCAGGTACGCCACCACCTCAACTGCGTGCACATACGGCGGGTTGACCATCTGGGTCAGTTCGACGCTCGAGGCTGGCGGCGTAAAATCGAGCCGGAACGGCTTGGTCTTGCCAGCCTTGCTCGCCGGCAGGTACGACAGCGCCAGAATCGAGTCGTACCCGCCGCTCACCACGGCTGCAGCGCCAAGCGCAGGAGCAAACGCCACATCGCCAGCCAGCGAGCCGTGCACCGAGAGCGCGCCCACGGGCGCACCGGTCCGGGTCTCCAAGATTGTCACCGTGCCCGCATCGTCGGCAATCACAGCCCGGCTTCCGCGCGAGTTGATCGAAATGCCTGCGGCATCGTCACCAAGCAGTGCCACTGACCAGGCGACTGGCAGGATTTCACTGTCGACGCCATCATGTCCCGGCGCTAGGCCCACCGCCCGCATGACCTGGCGACCAACGGTGATCAGAGCATCGGTCGGACGACGCAGAGACGGCGGAGCCTTGACCTTCTTCTTTTTGCCACCCTTTTTCTTCTTCTTCCCTCCCTTCTTCCCGCCTCCCATCGCTTGCCCGCCGTCATCATCGACCGGAATCCAAGCCAGCACGCCGACCTCATCATCGTCCTCGCCGCCCTCACCGCCAGCCGGGCAACGCCACTGCCCCACGCACCCCATCTCGGTCCCCACCTCCCAGAGCATCACGCCGTTATCCTACACCCCAACCCGTACCACATCCACAAGTGAGCCGATGCCAATCTCTCTCTCTCTCCCCCCCCCCCCCATCG
>NW_013657676.1:316504-340291 GCF_000142905.1 Thecamonas trahens ATCC 50062 | reverse complement strand
AGTCCCTTGCCCGCGAGCTCGCCCAAGGAGTACCTCGTCCGCCGACAGCACCATGCCCCCTGCAGCTGCCAAGCACATGACCGCCGCCTCGGTGGCTACCCGCACCGAGCGCACAACAGACGCACCAGACTCTGCAGCCATGTTACAAAGAACGGTGTCAAGATGAGTGGCGTCCTGGCTGGCTGGCTAGCTGGCTGGCTGGCTGGCTGGCTGGCTGGCTGGCTGGCTGGCTGGCTGGCTGGCTGGCTGGCTGGTGGTGGTGGACGACTAGCCAGTTTGCCACTTCTCCTCTCCGACACCAACCATGTCTTCGTCGTCGTCGTCGTCATCGTCGTCGTCGTCGTCGTCGTCGTCGTCGTCGTCGTCAGAGGCAAAGGCTTCAAGCTCGACGGGTGCATCGTCTGCATCGTCTGCGTCGATCGTTGTGGATACCGAGCCGGTGAACAAGCCGGAAGTGGCGGCATCATCATCGTCATCGTCGTCGTCTGCGGTGTCGTCGTCGTCGTTGGCTAGCAGCTCGTCTTCGACCAGCACGTCTAGCTCGGACTCTGAGGCCAATGCAGCAAGCAGCGAGAGAGTCCGGAGGCGTATTGACCCAGACACTCGCGAGTACCTTGCGTACATGGCCAAGGTCGCCCAGGACGGCTCGTTCTTTGAGAACAACCCCACCCGTACGTTGCTGGCTCTGACCGCCATGGATGGCACTCGCCATCCTTTCCGCATCCATCTTTTGGGGGAGGAGGGCCAAGGAGGGGGGGGGAACAGAGGGTAGTGGAGGGCAGGGAGGGAAGGATGAAGGAGCGTAACGACTCACGGAAGGGGGGTCGGATGGTATGCGGGGTACAGAACGGAGGCTGATGCTTGCTCAGGTGATGCGGACGGTGCGGAAGAATCCCAAGTCGATCATGTGTGACGCTCTTGCTTGTCGGGATCTGGAGACCATTCTGGGCGTGGCGCCGGCGTGGGTGGTAGTCTCGATCATGGCCTACATTCGTGGACACACCGCGCCTCTGGTCAAGGATCCACGTGCGTCGCACGTGCTCGAGTTTATGATGCGCAAGGTCCATCCGTCGGGCGACGCGTTCGGTGCTTCCATCCAGGACCTGTATGCACAATGGCAGTCAGATGTCCGCGGCCCGCGCAAGCGCCGGTCGGGCTCTGGCTCTGGCTCTGGCTCTGGTTCTGGCTCTGGCTCTGGCTCTGGCTCGAGCACCGGCTCTGGCTCTGACTCTGGCTCGAGCTCGGATCCTGATCCTGGGACGGCGGCGCCTCTGATGCGCGAGGAGAAGGCGTCGACGTCGATGCTTGTGCTTGTGGCGGGGATGGTGGACGAGTGGGCGGCGCGGATGGGCGAGGTTGTGCGGGACGCGTCGGGTTCGCACGTGGTGCGCACGGTGGTGGAGCTGTGCTCGGCGGACGGGGCATCGGACGAGGCGCGTAAGCTGGTGTCTAAGGTTGTCAAGGCGCTCACGCCTGACGACGCGCCGTTCCAGCTTGCCAACCTTGCCGTGGACACATACGGCTCACCGATGCTGCAGTACCTTGTGGAGGCGCAGTACAGCAAGTCCAAGAAGGAGGGCGACAAGATTGTCAAGAAGATTCTGCTGTACAAGGCAGGCGGAATGGATGCCGAGGCGGCGGCGGCGGCACGTGCCAAGCACGTGCCGGGGCTTGTGCAGCACCCTGTTGGCTCGCACTTGATGCAGGCGGTGCTCAAGGCCGGCTCGCGCGAGATCCGGGAGCTGCTCTGGGACGATGCGCTGCAGTCGATGCTCGCCGAGGCAGTGACGTCACCGACGGGCAACTTTGTGGTCCAGTCGCTGCTGGAGGCAGTCGGGCCGTCCGAGGGCGCCATTAGCTCGGCGCTGGCGAGCAAGCTCGCACCGCAGGTCGTCTCACTGCTGGACACCCGCGGCGGCGTTGTGGTCGCCCTCCTTGACATGATTGCGCGGGTCGACGGCAGCGCCGGCGCCGTGAGCGACGGAATCAAGACTGAGGTGCTCGAGGCCTTTGCTGCCTGGGGTGCACGGTTCAACGAGGGCGTGCCCGAGGCCGACCACGTGTCGTGGGTGGCGTGGCTGGCGGTGGACCAGGGCGTGACTCGTGAGGCGACGCTCGCCTCGCCGCGGGTGCACTATCTCGGCTCGCGGATGGTGCAGGCGCTGATGCGGTGGCGTGGCATCGGCGGCAAGGATGCCGAGTGCCCGGTGGCAAACGACTTTCTCTCGCTCCCGACCTCGTTTGTGGTGGCGCTGGCGTGCTCGGCGGCCGGCTCGCACATCGTGGACGCGTTCTGCACCTCGGATGCCGTCCCGCGCCACCTCAAGGGCAAGCTCGCGCAAAAGTTCAAGGAATCGTGGGTGACTCTGGCCCAGGACAAGTACGGCTCGCGCGTCCTCGACACCGTTTACAAGTCGGTCGGCATGCGGGTCAAGGAGCTGATGGCCCGCGGGCTCGCTGACCACGAGGTTTCCCTCTCGTCGTCGTACTTTGGCAAGTTCATTTTGCGGACCGCCGCCATCCGGCTGTTCAAGACCCGGCCTGAGGACTGGGCTGTCCAGCAGCGCGCACGCGAGGCCGCTGGTAGCAGCAAGGGCGCACGCGGCACCTCGTCGTACGTGCCCAAGCCGTATGCCGCCGGCAGCGCCGAGCCGCGCAAGCGCAAGCGCAAGACCAACAACGGCGTCTCGCTTGATGAGTATCTCACCCGAAAGAAGCAGAAGCGCTCGAAGCGCAAGTAAAGGCCGACGCTTCGTCTGCTCAGAACTGGCTGTTGTTCTTGTGCTTCTTGCGCTTCTTGCGCTTCTTCTTCTTCTTGCCGTTCTCGTTGGCATCGTCGCCGCCGTCGGCGGCGCCAGCGTTGGCAGGAGCCGGGGCAGGGGCTAGGGCGGGGGACGGCTGCGGCGCCGGGCGTGAGACAGAGACCGGGGACACCGGCTGAGCCTGATCGGGCGAGCCGGCCTTGGTGAGCGAGCTGTTCGAGGCGCGAATGTTGGTCAGTGTCTTGCCCTGCAGTGATTTGAGGTGCGCAAGACGCTCGGTGCGTGAGGCGGCGGCATGCGAGTGCTCGGCGGCAGCGTTGGCAGCCTCGGCCTGCAGGCGGTCAAACTCGGCCTTGCGGGCGGCGAGCTGGGCCTGCATGTGGCCGTCGAGCTCGTCGATGGCAGCCTCCATGTCTGCAAGCGAGAACTCGTGGCGTGTCTCCATGTCCTCGATGAGTTCGCGGCGGCGCTTGTGGAATGCGTCTTCGTCGGCGCGGTAGGCGGCAAGGAGCTTGGCACGCTTGGCCTGGATGGCTTCGATGCGGCCGACCCGCTCCTCGTAGGCGTCGACAAGCGAGATCTTGTAAAGTCTGTCGATTTCAGCCTGGCGGGCCCGCTCTGCGGCTGCAGCAGCCGCGCGCTCCTCCTCGATCCGGTGAGCTTCGCGAAGCTTGGCGCGGCGGGCGTCGATCTGCTGCTGGCGCTTGATGCGCGCAGCTTCGGCGCGCTCTTCGTCGCGGCGCTTGGCAGCCTCCCGGCGCTGGTGCTCCTGCTCGTCGTACCGCGAGCGGACTCGGGAGATTTGTGTGTTGAGCTCGTTGGCGGCGCGGCGAGCCTCGGCGGCCTGCTTACGCTTGTGGGCCTGGTACGCGGCCTCGCGTTCGGCCTCACGGGCCTCAAACTCGGCCAGCTTTGCGGCGTGCGCAGCTTCGCGCCGGCGACGGTGCTCGTCGACGAGCTCCTTCTTCTTGGCCTCGCGGTTCTTGGCCTGGAGCGCCGCGGTCCGCCGGGCCTCGCGGGCCTGGAACACATTGCGGTCTGAGGCCTCGATGCCCTCTTTGAGCTCGGCGAGTCTCGCCTGGTAAAATGCCTCCTTGTCGGCGGCAATCTGAGCCTCGCGGGCTTCACGGGCGGCGCGCTCCTGAGCCAGCCGCTCGGCGTGTTGCTTCTCGCGGGCCCGGCGCTTGGCCTCACGCTCAGCCTCAGCGGCGGCCTCGGCTGCGAGGAGCTCTTTGCGGGCGCGCTCGCGCTCGACCCGAAGTCGTTCTTCCTCCTCACGGGCCTTGGCAAGCTCGCGCTCGTAGGCGGCGGCCTGGTGGCGGAGCATGGCGGTCTTGGACGACTTGGCCTGGGCAGCGGCCTGGGCGAGAGCAGCCTCTTGCCTGCGGCGGGCCTGTTCCATGCGCTCACGGCGCTGGACCTCTTCGCGAGCGCGCTTCTTGAGTGAGGCGCACATAAAGGCCATGCGCTTGGACGTCTCGCCCATGTCCGGCACGATGCCGAGGCCGGGGGTGCCGACCCCTGACGACGGCGAGGCCGCGCCGGTCTGCCGCTGCGGGGTGACCGGCGAGGCCGGCGGGCGCGAGGCCTTGCGTGCTTCCCGCGGAGGAGCAACTTCCGGATTCTTTCGCGCCGAGCTTGGCGTGTTTCGCCGGCTGCTTGCTTTGCGCATGTCAAGGACGACCGAGGCCGGCGGATGACTCGGCGTGTGTGTGGCCGATGTGAGGGCTGGCGAGGCCGGCGGCGGGGACGACAAAGTAGTGGGCGCCGGTTGAGCCGGCTCTGACCCAGCGGCCGACGCCGGGCGCGGCTTGTTGCGTGGAGTGCGATGGCTGGGTGTTGGCGCCGGGCCTGATGCCGGGACCGGTGCGGTCGGCGGCTCGGGTGGCGGCGCGTACGGTGAGTCCTTGTTGCGGCGAGCCGAGCGCTTGCGGTGCTTTTTGCGCCGGCGCGATGGCGAGGTTGCGTCCGGATCCGGGCCATCTGCGGCGTTGCGGGTGGCGAGGTACTGGGTGACGACAGGCGAGTCGTCGCCCGAGGTGACCGGAGCGAGGAGGGCGACAACTTGCTCGTGGCCCTGGGTGATGGCATAGAAGAGGGCGGTATGTGCGGTTGCAGTCTTGATGTTGGGGTCGGCGCCTGCGGCCAGGAGAGCAGCGACGACGTCTCGGTGGCCGTTAAAGGCGGCGCCGTGAAGGGCGACGACGCCCTTGGCGTTTGGCACGTTGATGGACGCCCGCGCCGCTTGCGGATACTCATCGAGTAGCATGTGGACTAGAGCATCGTGGCCCTGGAAAGCAGCAAAGTAGAGCGCCGTCCCGCCGTTCTCCGAGTGGGTCTTGAGCGAGGCGCCTGCACGAAGAAGGAGGCGAGCCACTGCGGTATGGCCCTGGGAGCAGGCGTAGTGTAGCGGAGTGGTGCCGTCGACGGAAGGCACGTCAACATTGCGCGCGACTGCCGGAACACGAAGCAGGGCAGCGGCTGCCTCGTAGTGGCCCTCGTGCGAGGCGCAGTGCAGCGGAGTGAGGCCCTCGTCGTCGGCCACGCTCGGCGAGGCGCCTTCCTTTAGCAGGATGCGCAGCGCGTCCGACGCACCGTACCATGCCGCATAGTTGAGCGGTGACCAGCCGACCGAGTCAACGGCATCAACATCACCGGCAGTACCCGCCCGTAGCAGCGTAGTCAGCAGCTCGGCGTCGTTGCGGACAGCTGCCGCATGGAGCGGGCCCATTTCGTCAACAACGGCCGCTGCGCCTCGAGCTGGCGACGCCGTACCGGAAGCCCGCGCAGGCGACTGTCCAACCTGCTCTTTGCCATCCCCACTGCGCTCACTGGCCTTCTTGTGCTTCCGCTTCCGCCTGCGATGCTTGCCGCTCATCCTGGGCGTGGGGTGTTGGAGGTAGTGTGTGATGTGTGTGTGTGGAGGAGGGGGGAGGGGGGGGGGAGCAGCGGGTTTAGGGCGTTTGGGGGACGTTTGGTGCGATTGGGAACGAATGGGCTGAGGAGAATGGCGGAGACTGACAGTGGCAGAACTCTGACGGCTTGGTGAGGTCCAGTTCGAGCACACCACTCGTGGTACACAGACAGACAGACCATGGCCTTTGTAATGGATTGGGTGTACGGGGCGCTGTCCTTCCTGGGTACGTAATTGCTATGGTGTGGGAGGAGTTTGTTCCCCCCCCCCCCCCTCCCTCCCCTCCCTTCCCCCCCTCCCCTTGCCTCCCCCCTTTTGCCGAGTGTTCCACCACGTCGCCAATGACGAAGATGGGCTCTCCTCCTTTCCTGGTTCACCCCCCCCCTCCTCCCCCCCCCTTCCCCGTTCCGCTCTCCCTACGCATGCGTGCTCTGAAAAGACAGGCAGGGAAGAGTGGCACATGCAGAAGACCAAGGGTCTCGTTCAGGGAGGGGAAGCGGAGGTGGTTTCAAGCCTGGGCGTGGAGCAGGGCGGGTAGGGCGTGCGGCGTGGCAGGGCGGCGACCGGGTGGGCTTGGAGGTGGCAGCGGGCGGAGGGGCAAAGCTTGCCGAAAATTCTGCAGGACGACGACTGACAGAGAACGAGGGCTGGGGCGTGTGTGACGGGTACGGGATGGGGCATACGGCTGTCGGTGGGGTTGGTGGGTGTGGGGGGTGAGTAGGGCTGTACCAGAAGAGCGCCAAGATTCTGTTCCTGGGCCTGGACAATGCCGGCAAGACGACGCTGTTGCACATGCTCAAGGACGACCGCATGGCGATCCACCAGCCGACGATCCACCCGACCATGGAGGAGCTCAACATTGGCAACATCAAGTTCCGCACGTTTGACCTGGGCGGGCACACGCAGGCCCGGCGGGTGTGGCAGGACTACTTTACCACCGTCGACGCCGTGGTCTTTCTTGTCGACGCCTCGGCCGCGTGGCGGTTCGAGGAGTCGGCCACCGAGCTGCAGTCGCTGCTCGGCTCGGACGAGCTGGCCGACGTGCCGTTCCTCATCCTGGGCAACAAGGTCGACATCCCGGAGGCCGTCTCCGACGAAGAGCTGCGCTTCCAGCTCGGCCTCTCTGGGCTGACCACGGGCCAGGACGGCGGGGACCTCGGCGGCGTCCGACCCATCGAGGTTTTCATGTGCTCGGTCAAGATGCGCCAGGGCTACGGCGCAGGCTTCAACTGGCTCGCCAACTACCTCTCGTGATTGCCTTCTCTAGCTTTGCTAAATCCTCCTCGTTCTTTCTACTAACCCCCCCCCCCCCCTCTGGCCGTTACCCCCAGCGCGCGGAGGCGAGTGTCACTGACGGATTCCCCGCGACATGCGAACGCATTCCTCCCCGCCCCTCCCTCCCCCCCTCCTCCCAACGGCAACGGTGCCCGCGTATGGCACCTGTCTCTCCCCCTCCCCCTCTTCCCTTCCTTCCCCCACGCCTTGTCTTGGCTTTCCCTTACACGTGCGGACTCTGGGCTGGGCGACATGAGTGACCATGGCGTGCCGGCGGTGCCGGACCATGTCGAGCACCTGCGGGCCGAGCTGGCGGTCGCCGAGCTCCGGGCCAAGTTTGAAGCCGATCTGACAACTAAGGTAGAGTGCGAGGGTGTGGTGCCGCGGCCAGAGACGGCGGTCCGCCGGACGCGGGCCAACTCGCTGCTCCCATCGCGCCACAAGATCCATCGCGACGAGCTGGAGCAGAAGCAGGCCGAGCTCGAGGCGCGGCTCGACGAGCTCAACGACGGCAAGATCCATCGCCAGCAAGAAGTCCGGTCTGCACGGGCAGGATCAGTGCTGGAGGAGGCCAAGCTGGCTGACGCCGTCGAAATGGTCCACGCTCAGCTCGAGGCCTTTCGCCGCCAGACCTCGCAGTCGCCGGCCACCCCGGTTACCGATCGTATCCGGAGCGGCGTGCCAACTGGCCGCCGCCGCTCGATCTCATCGCCGTCCAAGCCCATTGGGCGGCGCAACATCACACCAGTCTCTGCCAACGTTATGGACAAAATCAAGCTCGCCAACGCCGAGGAGTCGGTCGCCTCGGCCACCGAGGACTTTCGCAAGCAGCTCGAGGCTGCCAAGCGCGCGCAAGCGGCTGCTGAAGCTGAACGCGCCGCCGGCGCCGGCTCTAGCGGCGACGGCTACGAGGATGCCGACGAGGATGAGCTGTGAGCCACGCTGGATCTGGTCCTTGCTCTGGCTCGCAAGCTGGAGGCGGTGCAGCCTCCCAGCTGGGCCTGCCCCCAGCCCTTGTGTTCCTTGCCGTGATCATCATCATCATCATCATCGGGATGCTTGATGCTACCGCCGCACTGCAGTTCCCCCCCCCCCCCATCCACCACCACCACCATCGTGCTAATACCCTCTCCATCTGCAAACTCATGGCCTTGATTCCGCTCTTGCCTCACTCGGACCCACTGGGCTGGCACATGCGTGCCTTCCCCGCTGCCCACGCATGCCATCCATCATGACATCTTTGCTTCGAAAGCCTCTCCCCCCGCCCCCCCCCCGCCTTGCTTCCAGCAGTCGCACTCATCTTCACCTCCACTCATCTCGTCTGTAACAAGCCATAGCCATGGGCATGGTAGACACGCTTGTGCTGCGTGGGCTGTACCCGCTGCTCCTGGTTGTGGCCTGGGCGGTCAAGTGCAACGCAGTCGGCGGCATGCACCTGCTGGCCACTCTGGCGTACTTCCCGCTCCTCGCCGCCCACCCGCAGAGCCTCATCGCCCAGCTGCGACATGCGAGTGTTGTGGCAAGTGTGGCGGCCCTGGCCCTCGTTGTCCAAGCTGCGTTGCACATTGCTGGCGCCGCTGGTGTCGACGACCTCGCGCCGCACGCGCCGCACGCTGCCACCCTCGCCGCACTCGGCTACGACCCGTCGTCAGCAGGCGGCGCTGTTGCAGCGGCCTTTGCACCCGATCTGGCGCTTGTTGTCTGCATTGTCGCGTACCGGATAGCTCGCGGCAGACCAGGAGCTGACGGACGAGAGCGGGTACAGTCGGCGGTGCTCAACGCCCTCGTCTCGACGCTTGATGGTTCGGCGGCGACGTCTCCGCTTGCGCACTCGGTTGTCGCTTGCATCGTCGCCGCTGCGGTAGCGCTTCTGTGGCCGTCGGCGCTGGCGGCGCCTTACCTCCTTGCGGTGGCTTGGACGCTGCTGCGGTGGTCTTCGCCGGCCGGGAGCCTCCCGCTTGGATCATGGGCGGCGCTCATTGTCGCTCGGCTCTACGTCACGCTCCACGGCATCGCGCTCTATGCAGCGCAGTTCCCGTCGCTGCCAGCGTCTGAAGTCCGCAACACGCTTGGTCTTGTTCGCCCGACCGGGTTTTCAAGCACCTTTCTCCCTCTCTATCTCTCGATGGCGTGTCTCCTGCTCCTGTATGCGGTGCTCACGTTCTGGAGCGCAAAGGTGAGTCGGCGGGCGGCGCGGGCGGCGGCGCCGGCGTCGCAGCGAGTCCCGCTCTTGCTGGGCTCGGACGAAGTGTCGGACGGGACCGACTCGGAGCTCAACGCTCGGATTTCGCGGCCGCCGCGGTCGCGGCGCTCCGGGCTTCTCTGGTTGCCGCTGCGGTTTGTCTTTCGCCACTCGCTCAAGGTTGCCATTCTTGCCCTGCTGGCGTCGACGCTGCTGTTCCCGTCTTACCTTGGCGTTCTCTTCCTCGGCTTTGTCATGATGGGCTTTGTTCTGCCCAACAAGACCTTTGTGCTCTTTGCACAGCCGCTCGCACTGGCCCTCGTCGGCGTCCTCCTCGGCCTCTATGTGTACAACATCCAGGGCGTTTCCGAGTACTCGTATGGCGCGTGCTCGGATGAGTCGCTGCAGGGTGACGCGAGCCGCGAGTCGGCGTGCGTGGCATACACAGCATGCGTGTGGTGCCCAGATGCACTGGCTTGTACCGAGAAGAGCTCGTTTCTAGCGAGCAACTCGACGTGGTGTGGGAGCCCAGTGAGCGGTGTCGGCATCCGTGACCTGGCATTCCATCGCGATCCGCTGGCGACTGCTGGACTCAAGGTCTGGTCGCTTCAATGGCGATGGCTCCCGCTGACTGGTTATCTTATCACAGCGTGGCTCATGGCCCTTGCTGCGCACCTCGAGCCGTACATTTTGGGCGAGTCTGACGCACCGCCGTTTGCCACCCAGAGTGCACGTGCGCGCCGGCCAGATTCGGCCGGCGACTACCTGTTTCTGAACGAGCGAATGCCGGCTGGACCTGAGCCGCCGTCGGCTCGATCGGCGTGGTCGGTCACGTACGACTCAGTCCGATACACGTTGCTGAGCATCGGGCGACTCTGCCTCGAGCACGCGTACTTTTTGGCCCTCCTTGCGCTCTTTGTCTTTGGCCTCGCGCGCGTCTCGTACATCAACGCGGGATACATGCTCTTTTTCATCGTCTTTGTCATTTCGCCCGGCGTCGCGCGTTCATGCTGGATCGCACTTGTCATCTACACCGAGAGCGCGATTCTGCTGGTGTACTTTTGGCAGTTTCCGGCGACCGACGACGTGTCGCGGGAGACGGCCGACGACATTGGCGTGGCCAACCTGAGTCAAAAGTCGGTATCGCTCTGGGCCGAGCTCTCATGGCATCTGGCCATTCTCTTCTTTGTCGTTCTCCAGCACCATGCGTACGTCATGCTCGACAGGGTGGAGGCCAAACTTGAGGCGCGGGCAAGAAACGCAACGTCCGCGGCCGCGCTCCTCATCTCACCCATCAACCCCAGCGCGGGTGCGGGAGCAGACACAGGCACTGTGTCCGAACATGATGATGGCGCCGAATGCCCGGCGTCGGGCGCGAGCAGCCGCTCTGACGCGTCGTATGAGGATCTTGACGACGAGGCCGGTGGCAAGAAACTTGGCCTGTGCTCGCGGGCGGAGCTGCCGCGACTCGCCCGCGAGCTGCTTGTTGTGCTTATGGCGTACTTTCGCAAGTACGGCATGTGGATCTCGTACGGTGTTCTTGTGGTGGTCATCTTTTTCCGCGCGCGGGTCTCGGTCATCACTCTCGGCTTTGCGCTCTTGCTCTACGCGTGCATTGTGGTGCATCAGCTGACCAAGTCTGCGCACGTGGTAGTCCACAAGCTCTGGTACGTTCTCGTTCTCTACTCGGGAGTGGTGGTCATCGCCATGTACCTGTACCAGTTTGAGTTTTTCCGCAAGCACACCAACTCGTTTGTGACCTCGCTCGGAGCGCAGCCGTCGATCACTGGGCTCACGTACGACGCATCGAGCGCGGCGTCGAGCTCGTCGGCGTCAGCGGCGTGGTACCGGGTCAAGGCCATGTTTGGCTACACGGTTGTGCTCGCGGTGGTAGTGGCGCAGCTGCGCGAGTTCCGCCGGCGAGCGTCAGGCGCGATGCCCGAGCTGGCGGTCCCGATCCCGATCTTTATCAAGACGCTGGTGCGGCTCGGCATGCGGGCGCTTATTTTGCATGCCGACAAGCTGACCATGCTCACCATGTTCTTTGTGGTTGTCCGCGACGTGCGGCTTGCCTCGGTGGTGTACCTCATCTTCCTGGCGTCGATGGTGGTCTTTCCGCGGACTTCGCGCGGCGTGTACGCGCCGCTCATGCTGTGGTGCACGGTGTACTCGTTGGCGCACATGGTGTTCCAGCTGGCGTACGAGGTGGACAAGTTTTCACTTTCGGAGCGGCGGACGCAGCAGGCTCACTGGCTGGGCTTTACACAGCTGACCTCGTCGCAGCTGGTTTGGCACGGTCTCGGCTCGGAGCTCCTGGTCATGACCGCCATTCTCATTCAGCACTACTCGGAGCGACTCGGTGCCCTGCTGACAGCCGCCGAGCGGCGGTGTGCGGTGTCGGGACCGTGCACGCTGTTCATCATTCCGGCGCCGGCGGATGACGAGCTCAACGCGCGCGACGAGGAGGGCAACCGGGTGGAGACTGGCGTCAACAACCTGCTTGTCATCGGCGCATACTATGCGTCGCACGCGTTCCGATGGTGCGGCTACCACGTGGTGACCACTTTCCTGGTCATCGGCTGCTTTGTGCGGCTCGACATCATCGGGCTGGCGTATCTGCTGCTCTGCGGGGTGCTGATGGTGCTCGGGCGTCAGCGTGCTGCCAAGGTGTGGCGGACGGTGCTTGTTGTGCTTGTGCTCGTGCTCTTCTGGGAGTACACACTTGTCCTCGGCCTCCCGGCCAAGGTCTACTGCGAGTCGAGCGTGCCATTCAAATGCGGCCCACACGGCGAGTGCTCGTTCTCGGGCACTTGCGTCTGTGTGTTTGGCTTCAAGGGCGATGCGTGCCAGGCGCGCGATAGCTCGCACGCCGACGACTCGTCGCCGTGGTGGCATGCGCGAACGAGCAACACGCTTGTGCTCAAGTGGCTCGGCCTCTTTGCCTCGTCCGCATCGGCGTCGTACATCGACTTTGTTATTGTGCTCCTGTGGTCGCTCCAACTCCGGGCTTTCCTCGCCGAGAAGCGGGTCCGGCGGCGTCTGGCTCAAGCAGACGGCGTGGTAACTGCCGCCGACTGGGAGCCTCTGGTCAAGAACGACTTTACCGTTGTTCCGCGCTCGTTCATCGATGCCATCCGGTTTGTGGTCATGCGGTTTTCGGTCAAGGTTGCGCTTGCGTTTCTCTTTATCATCGCAACGGTGGAGACTCCGCGGCGCGACGGCGGCGACACCTCACACACACGAGTCGACCTCATCTCGCTTGGCTATCTTGTTTTCTCGCTGGTGTATTTGCACCTTGGTGATGGACTCAACCGGCAGCGGATGATGTACTGGAAGGTGCTGCGACTGTACAACTACACAGCACTGTTGCTGCACGCCCTTTTCCAAACGCCATTTGCAGCGACAGACATGGGCGGCAAGACACCATGGGTCTTTGCCATGGTTGGCTTGCTCAAGCTGGCGCCGCCAAACGGAAACAACATTGCGTTCTCTGCGGCCGGCGTCGGCATGGACATCATCGCCTTTGTGGTCCTTCTCCTGCAGAACACCATTTTTGCGGCGGCCGACTACGACAAGGTTGTGGCGTATGTAGAGCGGAACCAGAGCGGCGCGTACCGGCATGCGGTGGCGCTTTTTGACGTGTACCACGACTCGCTGGTGGCGGCGCGCGAGGAGGCGCGCGAGCAGGCCAAGATCCGCAACGAGCGGCTGCGGGCGATTCGGGCTGACCGTCGGCGTCGTGAGGCGGTCTTTGCCGGCGTCGGCACGGTTGCACCCGTCGATCTAGCCGCCGAGGTGGCTGCCGCTGCCGCTGAGGCGTCTTGCTCGTCGTCAGGCCTCGACGATTACGACGACGCCAGCGGGAGCTGCAGCGGCAGTGGTGACATTGGCAGCTCAACGGCAGTGTTGAGGCGCGGCGGCAGTGGTGGCAGCGGGCTGACGTCGCGCCGTGACCAGCCACTGCTGATGGCGCGTGCAAGTGCGAGTAGCAGCAGGAGCAGTGACGGCGGCGAGGTCGAGCGCGGTGCCAACGACGGAAGCGACGCGAGCGGTGATGCAAACGAGGAGGAGAGCGAGTCGTACTGGGCCATGATTGTCCGGTGGGCGTCGACTGCGCTCGAGCTCTTCATTGTCGCGCTGCTGCGGTTCCCGTGTGACACGCCACTAACCGAGGAGGAGGAGACGTTTGAGAGTGAGCTTGTTGCGCGGACCCGGCTCTCGCTTCAGGCGCGACTGGCCAACACGGCGGAGGCACGTGCCGAGCTCGAGGCATTGGCTGCAGCCGAAGCGGCAGCGGCGGCCGTGGGCGCAGACGAGGACTCGGAGGTCGAGGCGTATGCTGTGTCACGCGCGCGGGTGCTCGGGTATGGCCTGTGGCGTGTCTCTGCGCACAACACCATTTGGATGTGCTTTGCTCTGTTTGTCCTCGATTGTGTGGTGTATGGGTCTGTGGCGGCGATGGTGTTCCCTGTCTCAGCGCTGCTTGCAGGGCTTGTGATGAATCCGCGGCCTCGCAAGTGGTACTGGCAAGCCATGCTGCTGTACACCGAAGTTGTGCTTGTGGCCAAGTTTGTTATGCAGTTCCCTCTCATTTGCGTCGGGTATGAGGACGTGTGGTACTCGCAGCAGCGCGAACTCGTGTACACGTTCAACAGCCGACTGGAGCCTGTTTGCCCGTCATCGTTCTCGGGCGGACAACTGGAGCTCTCGTTGCCCAACATGCTCGGATTCTCCAAGGTGGTAGACACGCGATTCCTTGGCGGCGTAGTGTTTGACTTTCTCATTCTGCTTGCGCTCAACACGCATCGCTACATCCTCAAGGCGCAGGGCGTTTGGGATTTTGACCTGGAAGTTGCGGCGCAGGAGCGCGCGGAGCGGCTGGCGGCGGCGCGTGGTGTCGAGGGCGATGTTGAGGCCGAGACGCAGATTCTGGTCGAGGGCGGACGGCCAAGCCCACAAGCGGCAGCGCGGTCTGCGGCGTCGGGCTCAATCTTTGGCTCTTACTCGGAAGAGGAGGAGGATGAGGATGAGGTGGGGATGAGCGCGAGCGGTGACGCTGAGGCTGGGCTGTGCATCGGGAGCAAGAGCGATGTCGAAGACGAGGATGCGGGGCAGGACGATGACGGCCTGACGGCGAGGTGCGCTGCGGCGCCTGCGGCCGTGGCATCCTTTTCAAGCGGCTCGAGTCTGAGCAGGCCAAGATGGGACGCGACCTGTACATGGCGTCATTCCTCTTTGACCTCATTGGCTTTCTTGTTCTTGTGTTTGGCTGGGGCTACTTTGTGGCGGCCTCGCCGGGATCGGGCTCCGCGTCGTCAAAGAACTTTGTGTCGTTTGTGACGTCGTCGCAAATCCCATTCTCGTTTGTGCTTGTGCTGATGGCGAACTTTGGGATCATGATCGCGGACCGATGCATCTACCTGCTGCGGTCACTCCGTAGCAAGGTTGTGCTGCAGTACGCTGTCGTTGTGGGCTTCCACCTGACGCTCTTTGTGGTGCTCCCGCTCCACAATCGGGCGCCGATTCTCTCGTCACCGCTTGTGGTACTCTTTTACTTTATCAAGGCAGTCTCCTTTGCCTGCTACGCCCTGCAAATCCGGTACGGATACCCACAGTTTAACAAGGGCCAGTTCCTGACGCGGCATGCGGACGAAGTGTACTCGAAGCTGTTTGTGGTTTATCGCGCGATTCCGTTTGTGTACGAGCTGCGGACGCTGCTCGACTGGATTTGCTCGGACACTACGCTCGAGTTTTACCACTGGCTGCGTGTGGAGGAGATCTACGCTAACTTGTTCATGGTCAAGTGCCGAGTCAACTATGACCTTGCACACCCGCGGGCTCCTGGCGAGAAGCAGAGCCGGTCTGCCAAGTGCACGACCGGAGTGTGCCTGTTCATTCTGCTGGCGCTGGTTCTTTGGCTCCCGCTGCTGCTGTTCTCGTCAGCGAATCCCGCGGTGAAGCCGAACACGATCGCATCTGTGGAGATGAACCTGTACGTGTCGGGCTATGCTGCGCTGTGGTCGGGACGGGTAACGAACAACAAGGTGGCCGAGTTGGCGTTCCCGACGGTGCGCGGGCGAACGAACTTTACAGTACTCGCGGAAAGCTACCCGAGTGTGTTTGAGCAAGACGACTTTAAGAAGGACAACGTACAGGTCTCTGTTCTCAACCGCAACTCGAACGGAGTGTGGGGCATTCCGCCATCGTCGCGACTGGGGATGGAGGCGATGCTGGCGCGGTACATCGATGCACCAGACAAGGCCTCACTGCGGCCGCGGGTCTCGCTCTCGATGGCGTACACGCGGCAGCAGACGCAGGCGTCGCGGGTGGTCGAGGCGTCGCAGTTGCACCTGCTCACGCTCGACGAGACGGTGCAGATGTACAACCTGCTCCGGTACGGCAATGTGTCGACAGTGGTGCTCCGGGGCGCGTTTGCGCGGTTCATGCATCTGGGCCCGGACAATCCTGCTGAGGTGTTCCCGTCGAACGAGCGGTTCGACGCCAGCCTCTCGCTCATTGCGTCGGAGGAGGTGGTGACTGTTGACAATCGGACATTTGCGCTCCGTGAGTGGTGGCAGTTCCAGCAGCTGGTCTCGCCCGACTCGATCTTTGTGGATCCGAACGACGGGACCGACTACCGGGTCCAGTTTGTGGCCAAGTCGGACCTCATTGCGGCTGGTTTGTTTGGCTCGTTTGTTTCTGGCGGTGTGCTTTCGCTCTACCTCGGTCTTGTTCTCACCATCGGCAAGTTCCTCCGGGTCTACGTGGAGTCTTCGTCTGCGCGGATTGTGTACGAGGAGCTGAAGCCAAACGTTGAGGCGATTCTGCGGCTGGTCAAGGACCTGATGCTCTCGAGGCAGTCGAACCCACCAGATCTGGTTCTGGAAGCCGAGCTGTACAAGGAGCTTGTGCAGCTGTACCGGTCGCCGGAGGCGCTGATCGAGGTGACCAAGGCCAAGTGGAGTAAACCGGTGAGCGGGTTTTCGTTGCGCAGCACTTGTCTTTTGGCGGGAGGTTGAGGAGGGCTGTTGTAGAGACATGGCGTTGTGGAAGCAGCACTCCAAAGCAATCAAGGGAGCCGGGGCGGCAGCGATCTCGGACGTGCGGTACAATGCGTCGCGACACATGAGCAGTCTAGTGAGTAGCGGTAGCGGGCTGGTGCAAGCTGCGGCGACGAAGGCGGAGGACCTGCAGTGCCTGCGGGCGGCGGCGCGGGGAGACGCGGAGGGGGTGCGCCAGTGGCTCGCGGGCGGGGCATCTGTGGACGCGTTTACAGAGGACGGGTACACGGCGCTGCATGTGGCTGCGCAGGAGGGTCATGCTGAAGTGGCGCGGCTGCTGCTGCAAAGCGGAGCACGGACGCAGACGTTTTCGTCGGGCGGCGACACACCGCTGCATGTGGCGGCGGTGGCGGGCTTTGGCAAGGTTGTGCGTGTCCTCGCTCTCCATGATGCCGCCATCGACGAGCGCAACTCGGAGACTGGCGAGACAGCACTGATGGCGGCGTTCTTGGCGCGGCAGACGGCGACGGTAGCGACGTTGGTCGGGCTCGGCGCCTCGGTTAACGCCCGCGACTCGGAGGGCTGGGCCTTGCTGCACTTTGCGGCGTCGTCCAACGCTGTGGAGGATGTGCGGCTGCTGCTGGAGCTGGGTGCGGATCCGGGCGTGGCGACTGAGGGCGCCGATGCCGGTGACACGCCGCTGCACCTGGCGGTCGGGCGCGGGTTTGTCGAGGTGGCGTGCATGCTGTTGGAGGCTACACCGTCGCCGCTGGAGCTGGTACAGGCGCCGAATAGCGGAGGGCGGAGTGCGCTGCACGAGGCGGCGCTGCACGGTCGGATCCGGTCGATGTATGCTTGCCTGCGGGCGGGATGGGGCGTCGAGCTTAGACCGCTGGTGGTCGAGTTTGAGCGCACACTCGCGGACCCGGACGCCGGCGAGGCCGATGCCGAGCGGCTAAGTGCCGACGACGAGGGCCGGGTACTCACGGCGCTAGCGCTGGCGGAGCTGCCTGTGGAGACGCCGCACGAGCAGGTCCGCGAAGATCGCGACGCAGCAGGCTACACGCCGCTGCATCTGGCGGCGCGGGCAGGTCACTTTGAGACTGCGTTGGCGCTGCTGCGGGCAGGAGCTGCGGTCGATGTTCCACAAGCGCGCACCGGCGAGACAGCGCTGCATCTTGCAGCGGTGGAGGGAAAGGAGACAATGATGGCGCTGCTACTGGCGGCGGGAGCAAGGAGTAGCGTGGCCGACGACATGGGTCACACGGCGCTTCACTGCGGCGTGGCGGCCGGATGCAGTGCCGAGATGCTGCTGAAGCTGTTGGCGGCCGGCGGTGACGTCGACGCGCCCGACAGCCACGGCTTTACGCCGCTGCACATTGCTGCGCTGCACGGGCGAGTCAAGGCTGCTGTGGTACTGGTCAAGGCTGGAGCCAGGGCCGATGCCTTGTCTGAGCGGAACCAGACACCGGCAGAGGTGGCACGGGCGGCCGGCCACGAGCAGATTGTGTTGCTGCTGACGCACGACGAGGAGTAACAGCAGCGCGATCGAAAACAGTGTGTGTATTTGCGAGTAATGAAATGGCCGGAACGCGCGATCACGACGAGGCGTGGTCGACGGGGAGGCGGTACATGCCGTCGAGGCGGGCAATAGCGAGGGTCTTGAGGATGGCGCGAGCTTCTTGGGTGTGGCGGTTGAGCGAGGTGTCGGAGGAGCGCTCCTCGCCACGAAAGGCGGCAGTGGCGTCCTTGCCGACCTCGTTCATGACGGTGGCGTATCCGCCAGGATGCGAGAGGGCAAACGGCTTGACGTCGTAGACGGTGCCTTCGATGACGATGAGGGCTTCGCCGGCAGCGACACGGGCGCGGAATAGGTCGACGGAGATAGGCGGGAGGGCGGGGTCCTGCGGCGGCTGGTGGCAGCAGCCCGTGGCGACAAAGTCGCGTGCGCGGTCGATCTCCTCGTCGTCGATGCGGCGGAGGCCGTAAGTGAGGCCAAAGTAAGAGAGGAAGGCGATGAGCCACTTGGTTGGATCGTACTGGTGGTACTTGATGGCGTTACGGTAGTCGGAGGGAAAGACGTGGTGGTAGTTGTGGAAGCCCTCGCCGAGGGTGAGGACGGCAGTGATGATCGAGTCCGAGGCCGAAGTGAGGTGCGAGAAGGGCTTGGCGCCGACAGTGTGGGCGAGCGAGTTGACGAAAAAGGTGGCGTGGTGAACAAAGACCATGCGGAGCATGCAGGCGTAGAAGAAGGCGCCCCAGGCGTCGCCGTAGGCTGCGCCGATGAGTGTGGGGACAACAATGCCGACGGTGAGGGCGATCTTGACGTAGTGCTTGTGTTGGAAGGAGACCATGGGGTCGTTCTTGAGAAAGGCGATGTTGGTCTTGCCCCACTTGGACTTGTCCATTTGGGTGATCATCCACCCCAGATGCGCCCACCAGAAGCCCTTGTGCACGTTGTACGGATCCTTGGGCGTGTCGGTGAAGCGGTGGTGGAGGACGTGCGCCCGGCACCACCAGGCCGCCGATCCCTGGAATGCCGCCGCACCAAACGCCAGCAGTGTCGCCCGCACCCCGTTGGTAGCCTGGTACGCCCTGTGCGCAAAAAGCCGATGATAGCCTGTGCGTGTGTGTTGGGGGGGGGGGGGGGAGAGGGAAGGGGGGGCGTACCGGCGGTGATGCCCAAGCCTGTGGCAAAGTACCACACAATGGCCAGAACGAGAGTAGGCCAGGTCAGCGGTGTGGTGAGGTAGCCGTAGAGAGCCAAGGCTGGGGTGACGGTGAGGAGGACAGTGTGGAACCAGTTGATGTCGGCAAACTCGTCGGCAGCAGCAGGGTTGGCCGCCGCAAGGAACTGCCGCCGCTGCTCTGTCGACGTCCGCATGCGTGCGAGAGAGAAGGGGGTGGCGAGTGGTATGGGTGTGGGTGTGGGTGTGGGTGTGGGAGGGGGGGGGGGGTGGGGAGGTGCGGGGGGAGGGGGAGGGGGGAACACGTGCCAATGTCGGGCGGCCCTTTTTTGGCGGTGCGTGTGTCACGCCGCTGGCGGCGGGTAGCTGGCTGGCTGGCTGGCGGGAAGAGGCTGGCGGGTTGGTTTGGCTGGCGGCAGCGGAGCAAACAGCGGAGGGGGACCGGCGCCGACATTGTCGGCAGACACTACTCGACTATACGCTCCACCCGCCACCATATTCGACAAAGCTGAGGGAAGATGCTGCGGATGGTTGCGACACCAGTCATGGCGACGATGCGGGGGATGGCGATGATGCGGGGGATGGGCGCCATTGGTGTTAGGCGGGCTGGCGGGCGGCAGGCGGAGTACGCGTCACAGCGCAGGAGCATGGCCGAGGCGGCTGGGCAGGATGCTGCCGGCGGGGAGGGTGCAGCTGCGGCAGGTGGGAGCGCGGGCCCATCGGGAGCGCAAAAGGTGCTTGCCGGAGTCCTGGTGGCCATCTCGGCGGCCATGGGCGCCGCTACGTACCAGGCGCTCAATCCGGAGAAGCCGGTGCTCGAGGCCGAGGAGGGCGTCGACCCGAGCAACCCGTTCCCGGAGCTCGGCGGGGCGTTTGATGCCGTGTCGACGGCCGACGGCGCGCCAGTCGTGACCGAGGCCGATCTGCTGGGCAAGCTCACTCTACTGTACTTTGGCTTTACCCACTGCCCGGACATCTGTCCCACCGAGCTGACCAAGCTGAGCAAGGCGCTCCGCCGACTGGAGACGGTCGAGCCCGAGCTCGCCCGCCACGTCCAGCTCGTCTTTGCCTCGGTCGATCCGCCGCGTGACACCCTCGAGCTGATGCGCAAGTACGTGGCCGGCTTCCACCAGCGGCTGGTCGGCTGGACCGGTTCGGACGAGCAAATGGCCCGTCTGGCCAAGGCGTACAAGGTCTACGTTCGCGCCCTTTCCGCCGACGAGATGGCTGCCGACGACTACGTCATCGACCACTCGATGTTTACCTACCTGGTCTCGCCCGAGGGCCACGTCGTCGAGCTGTTCGGCGCAGACAACACCCCGGCCCAGATCGCCGACGCCATCTTCAAGTGGAAGCCCTCTCTGGCTCTGTGACTGTCACGCGGAAGACCTGCATGCCGTCGCCGGCCACAACCACGGTCCCGCTCTGCCACTCGACCGCAATCGCTCCGACGTCGCCGACGTCGGCGCAGTAGCCTGTCACCCACGTCCACTCACTTGGCGCCTCGCGCGGACTCACCTCGAACACTGCCACGCGCTGATCTGGACCCGACACGACCGCGTACGGCATGGCCAGCGCCACGCCGGTGATGGCCGACGCCGCCGCGCCACTGCATCGCAGCGTCCGCTGGCTCTCGTGCGTCACTTGACACACACTGCCGCCGGCCACCGTCGCATGCACCAGGCTCGCCACCAGGGCATGGTCGTCGCCGCCGCTCGCCACCCACCACGCAAGCGTGCCAGCGGCGGCGTCGTCGTACTCTGGCGCCCGTTCCAGCGCCACCGCGTTTGCGCCGGTCGCGTGCGCCGCAATTGTGACGCCAAGCGTCAGCCCGTCGATTGTGTCGCGATCGACGATAAAGACAGCAAGCTCACCAGAAGTGAGCCCGACAACGGCCAGGCTGCAAGCTGTGCCCGGCACAGCGTCCGACGCCGACGCCAGCGGGCACGATCCGACATCGATCGAGGTCGGCGCGGCCGCGCTCGAGCCGAATCCGCGTGGGCGCCAGTGAAGGATGCCAGTGGCAAGCTCAACTCGCGCTAGCGAGACCCGCGAGTTCGAAGCCGCAACGACCAGGCCGAGCCAGCCGCCGTCGTTGCCGAGCTCATACGCCTCAAGCGCCATGATCCGTGACTTGGTCTGGGCCTTGGGCGCGTGAACGTGGACCACACACTCGTACAGCCTATCGCGTCCGATCCCGCGCTCGCGCCACACGGTCAGCCCGTCGCCGCCACCGCCAGTCGCCACCAGCCGGCCTCTGCTGTGCTCGAGCACCGCGATCGCTCGCACGATCGAGTCGTGCGCGTCGAGGCGTGTAATCGGCTCGAGTGCTCTGCCATCGCCGGCGACTCGGCAGACTTGGACCATGCCGTCGATCGAGCCGGTAAAGGTGTACAGCAAAGCGTCGTCGTCGCCGCCCGGCGTCGCCACAGCAATGGCGCCGATGTTGCGGCCGTGGATCGACGGCCGGAGCGTCCTGCTCGTAACCACCTCCGCCGCCCGCCCCAGCAGCGAAACCGGCGCAAGCTCGGTGACTACGCCGTCGGCGCGGGCAAAGGCGACCCGCCAAGACTCGGCATGCGGCGTGCAGGCGCTAAAGACCGTCGGAGCCTGGTAGCCCGCTGACGAGGTGTGAAACTTGACCAGCGCCGCGCCAGACGTCAAATCGACCACAGCAAACCAGCCGCCGCGATGGCCAGCAACAATGACGTCGCCGGTCTCGGCATCCTCGGCCACGGCCACAATCTCAGTCAGCTCGTCAGTCAGCCGCCACTTGTGCCCGAGCTGGAGCCCGATCGATGCTTGCCGCGAAACGTCGTACAGCTGAGTGGCAACAGCATCAAGCACCCACATGCCGTCGGCGGTCTGTGAGGCGACGCCCGAGTCGACAACAGCGTCGCAGTGGGCGGTAGTGAGGATAAGAGCTGATACAGTGCCATCGCGGCCGGTCGAGTACATTCGAACAGCATCCAGTCCTTGCGGCAGTGGACGAGCCGAGATTGCGAGCGAGGTCACGGGCTTGCCGGCGTGGATGCCGGCGACGGTGCCGGAGAGGCGGCGCCCGTGACGTCAAAGCCGAGCGCACTTGCGTTAACATCGAGCTGCACGGCAGTAACTCGGCCGCGGCAGTCGCCACAGGCGAGCGTCACAACGTCACCTGCCCGCGAGACGGCATGCGCCATACTCGTCACCTTGCGACGATGCAAGAAAGCGATGCGGGCTAGCGGCCGCAACGCCAGCGGCTGGTAGCTGACGGACCAGATGACGAGTACACCATTGGCGTGTGCTATTGCTAGGCCCGGACCCTCACTCCATGCTGAGTTCCACTCGATCCAGTGGACGCCGATGATGGCCGATGCCTCGCTCGCCTCAACAACAGCCGCCAGGGGCTCGTTGCCAGCAGAGATCTGCACGAGGTGGACATCGCCGACCCGATTACCTGCCGCAACTAGCGCGTCTGAGGCGGTGTGATGGATTGCGAGTGCAGCAAAGTCACGGGCCGGCCGGGCGGCGGTGGCTGGCAGTGCCAGCAGCTCGGACCACACACAGTCTGGGCGCTGCAAGGCGAGGATCCGGCCGTCGCGAGTTGCGGCGACGTATGATGCGTCAGGCAGGGCGGCGAGGGCGCGAATGGTGTTGGTGCCATCGCTGCCCACGCGAGGTGAGTGCGTGGTGCTCTCGCGCAGAATGCGAGGCTGGTCGAGAGGCCAGAGCTTGATGCCGCCGTCGCCGCCTGCAGTGGCAACGACGCCAAGCCGAGGGGAAACAGCGGCGCGCCAGATGTTTTTGCCGACGTGAGATGACCACAAGGCGGTACACTCGGCCAGCTCGCCGTCTAGCGAAGCCGGGGTGGAAGCGTTGAGCCGCCACATTGCTGCGAGCACGTCTTCACCGACCGTAATGGCGTGGGTCGGCAGCTCGCCTGGAGATGGGACCACAAAGGCCACATCGCAGACCCGCGCCGAGTGGCCTGCCAGCCGAGCCAGGCACGACCAGGTCGCCGGCCTCGTCTCGGCGTGAGATGGCACCCAGATCCGTCCGAGGCGGTCGTCCGAGGCGACCGCAAGGAGCCGGCCGCACGGCGACCAGAGAACGTTGGCAATGGCGCCGCATCCGCGGTTGCCCTGGCCTACCACAACAGACTCAACGTGGTCAGCGTCCAGCACGATGGGCGTGCCCGGCTCGGCCGGCAGTGGAGGCAGGCGCCAGACGTTGACGTCGCCAAACGCCGAGCCGACAGCAACCACGATAGCATCACGAGAGGGGGCAAAGATCGATGTAGCGTACAGGATGCACCAGTCGGCGACAGTGTACTGAGCGAGGAGCACCAGCGGCGCAGTGGCCGGCAGCACCGCGCCCGAGGCAAGGGTCACGACAGGCGACGGCGGACACAGCGCAGCGGCGGCAGAAGCCAGTGTGGCCGCCAAATCAGCAACCAGAATGCGCGACGATGCAAGGGCGATGACCAGCGCACCGTCGCCCGCAACAGCCACATCGGTGACAAAGTCACGCAGCGAGGTGCAGAACACGAGGTCGAGTGCTGGCGGATCGACCGTGAGCGCGAGAGCGGCGACAAACTTGCCGCCGGCGGCAACAATCAGCGCATCAGCACCGGAAGGGGTCACATCCGTGTGGCGGGAAATGGCCAGATGATGGAGTACCGAGCCGCGGAGGAGGTCGACCTGTGCGAGGACCGAGTCGCCTCGCCCGGCTGCGGGGTCGACTAAGGCGAGTGTCGAGCCCGGCGCGGCAAGAAGCCACGGGGGGAGCGGGGGTGGAAGAAAGGCAAGTGCGCGGGCGGGCGTGTGGTTGGCGGTGGGGACGATGGAGGCCATACGGCCTGGAACGGGTGGCAGCGGAGACGGTGGGAGAGGTGGTTTTATTGCGGCTGCGTGGTGGTGGTGGGTGGGGGGGGGAGGGGGGAGGGAGGGGAGGGAGGCGGTCCGGTAGTTTGGGTCCGGGCCGG
>NW_013657676.1:311403-316404 GCF_000142905.1 Thecamonas trahens ATCC 50062 | reverse complement strand
TATCCTGGTTCTTATCAATGCTGTGGGATTTGGACGCTTCCTTTCCGTCTCGTTTTCTTGAGTACCGGTTCGGGGTGCATGTTTTATAGTCCGACCCAATCCCCCCTTGGTGGGGGGGGGGGGGGGGGAGGGAGGGAGGGAGGGATCGGGGCCATTTGGCGGCGATCGCGAGGGCGATCGCGAGGACGATCGCAAGGGCGATCGCGAGGGCGATGGCGAGGTCAGGGACATGGTCGGGCACTCTTGTCGCGCAATGGCGGGTGTGGCGAGCGGAACCGGGGATGGAGCAGGTGCAGCTGGTGGCGTAGGCGAGCTCGGGGCATGGAGCCAGCGGCTAGAGTTGGGCGACGGAGGAGGAGGAGAGCACGGCGGACGGGGCATGAGCGAGCGTGGTCGCGGGGTGGAGGGCATGGGCCGGTTTGCCAAGGCTGCAGACAAGGTGTTTGCGGTGCGGTCGAAACGGAACGGAGTGACGCGGGTGGTCCGTGAACGGTATGTCCGTCAGGACTGGGAGTGCCGGACGGAAGGGTGTGAGCGGTGCGCGGGACAGGCGACGGCCGATGCCGGCGACCTGTGGGGTGCCTTCCCGTCGCTCGCCCGGCGAGTGAGCGGAGCGCGGCTGATCCTGGTGCCGGACTTTGGCGTGCTGTGCGAGCATACGCAGCTCTTCACGGCGTATCCAGCGCTGTTTGACAACGTGGTGGTCTCTGGCTCGGCCATCACGCGGCTGCAGGACATTGGATACACGCGGACGCTGGAGGAGATTCGAACGCTGACTGCCGACACCCGGCGGTCGGTGGTAGTCTTTTCCGACCACGCCTGCGAGGATCTGGCCGGCGAGGTTCAGCGACTGTCTGGCGGAGCAACGCCGGGAGCTGCGCGCGATCTGGCGGTTGTTCTCGGCAACTTTTACGCCGATCATTTGGGCCTCGGTCCGGACGTCTCGGTGGTCGTCCTCTCCAACGAGGCGGCGAGCGAGGACCGGCCTGCGGTGACTCCCGACGCGCCGGTGGTCGAGGTTCTGACGACTGCCGAGTATTTGCGGGCGCTGCAGGCTGGGAGCAGGCTGAGCCACATGCTGAGGAGCGGCGATGCCGCGCTGGTGGACAAGGCAGCGCTGCTCAACGAGTCGCTGGACGAGCTGCTGGCGCGAAAGCGCGAGCAAGAAGCTGCGCGAGCTGCAGGTGAGGGTGAAGGCGGAAGCGAGTCGCTCATGTTTGAGCCGCATGCGTCCGAGGCTGTGGTCGAGGCCGGGCTCAAGTCTGGGGTGCTAGTTGCGGGCGTGCTCGCGGTATCGCGGCGGAACCGACGGGCAGCGTTTGTGACGAGCCGGACCGGAGAGCGCATTTACATTTCGTCGCTCAAGGCGCGCAACCGAGCGATCCAAGACGACGAGGTTGCTGTGAGGATTCTGCCGCGGTCACTGTGGGAGGTGCCGCCACAGTCGATGTCGCGCGGGCGCGGCGGCGGATCCGAAGGCAGCGGGGCGAGCGAGGGCGGCGACTCCGGAACCGGCTCTGAGGACGCGGTCATGACCGGGAGTGTGGTGGCGGTGATGCGGCGGACGCTGAGCGGACCGATGATTGCCACGCTACCGGCGCTGAATGACGGGGCGCTGGTGCCAAACTCTGTGCTGGCAGTCCCGATGGACATCCGGCTGCCTAAGATCCGTGTGTCGTCTTCGCGGTTGGCGAGCCTGTTTGGCCAGCGGCTCCTTGTGTCACTCGATGAGTGGCGTGCGTCGTCGGCGTACCCGTCGGGCCACGTGGTCCGGGCGCTAGGTGCTGTGGGCGACGCTGCGGTGGAGATGGAGGCGCTACTGCTGGCCAATACCATTGTGGTCGAGCCGTTTTCGCCGGCGGCACTGGCCGAGCTGCCGGACCACGAGATCGGCGCGGCGTGGGAGGTTCCTGCTGCCGAGGTTGCGGCGCGGCGCGATGTGCGCGGGCTGCACCGTGTGGCGTCGATCGACCCGCCGGGCTCCAAGGACGTCGACGACGCGCTGTCTGTGTGCGAAGTGACAAGCGGGAAGCACGCTGGTTGCGTCGAGTTTGGGGTGCACATTGCGGATGTGTCGCACTTTGTGGCGGCCGGGTCTGTGCTCGACGCCGAGGCGCGGCAGCGCGGGACTACGGTTTACCTCGCGGACCGACGGTATGACATGCTGCCTGCTGTGCTGTCAGAGGACTTGTGCTCGCTTCGTGGCGGCGTGGACCGGCTTGCGGTGTCGGCAATCTTTACGGTCGACGTGAGCAAGGGGTTCTCGGTCAGAGACGTGTGGTTTGGGCGGACGGTGATCAACTCGTCGTACCAGCTCGAGTACGGGCAAGCGCAAGCACTGTTTGACGAGGGCGTGGGCTCGGCAAAGGTGGCGCGCTTTGCACCATTTGCAGGCGTCTCGCAAGACGACCTGGCGCAGCTGCGGCGCGACATTGGACTTCTTGTGGGCTTTGGGCGTGCGCTGAAAGAGAAGCGGCGGGCGCGCGGCGCGCTCGAGCTGCACTCGGACGAGATGCGGGTGCAGTTTTCCGAAGGCACTGCCGGAAGCGCTGTGGCAACGTCGAGTGTTGTCGGGCTTTCAGCCAAGGTCCAGCTGGAGATGATGGACATTGTGGCGGAGTTTATGATTCTTGCCAACGAGGCTGTTGCCGAGCGAGTGTATGTGGCGTACCCCGAGGCGGCGCTGCTGCGGCGGCACCCGCTGCCGCGCAACGAGGCGTTTGAGGATCTTGTGCGTGTGGCGACACTTCGTGGCTACGCGCTGGACACGTCGTCGAACGCGGGCCTTGCGGCGTCGCTCTCTGCAGCGATGGTGGGTGACGGCGAGACGCTTCAGCTGCTGCGGCAGCTCGCGACGGCGGCGATGTCCGAGGCGGTGTACTTTTCGACGGGCTCTGTGGCCGAGGATGAGTTCTACCACTACGGGCTTGCAGCGGCGTACTACACGCACTTTACGTCTCCAATTCGGCGGTACGCCGACGTCATGGTCCACCGCGAGCTGCTTGCTGCGGTGGGCGACGGGCCGGTGGTGCCGAGCCTGGCGAACCGCGGGGTGGAGCTTCTGGCGGCGCACCTCAACGACCGCAACCGGGTGGCCAAGGCGGCCCAGCGTGACTCGGTGGATCTCTTCCGCAACCTGTACTTTAAGCTGCACGGGCCTGTCGAGGCGAGCGGAGTGGCATACTCGTTCTTTGACAACGGATTCGAGGTGTACGTGGCCGAGTACGGGCTCCGGGCGCCGGTCTATGTGTCTGCGACCGAGCTTGCTGGCGGCGAGCACCCGTGGTTTGCTCAATTTGAGAGCAGCGGCAGCGGGTATGCGGTCGAACTCGACGCGGGCTCGCTGCGGGTTGTGGCGCGCGGTGGGAGCGATGCCGAGCTTGCGCGTATCGAGCTGTTTGACCGGGTCAGGGTCTCGATTAGTGGGTCGGACGCGCTGGCGCGGGTCGGCGGCATTGCGGTCTCACTGGTCGGGGCCGACGCAGGGGACCGGGCCGGGGGAGCGAGTGAGCGAGGGCAGCAGGCCGACTTTCGTGAGTTGCTCAACGCCGATCGGCGGGTGGCGAGAGTTGGTGGCTCGGGCTATGCCGAACTCGGATCTGGGGCGCGGCGGGCGGCGGCGGCGACGCGGATGAAGCAGCAGTGCTATGAGCTGACCGGGACGGACGGCCGGAGTGCGCGCAAGTCGTGGTATGTCCGGTTCGCTGGGTCAAGCCGGGCAGCGGCGGCGGGCGGCGGCAGCGGAAGCGACGGCGGCGAGGGTGCGGGCGACGATGCGCAATTTGCGGCGCGGACCGAGGCCGGGGTGTGGGAGCGTGGGCCGGGCCGCCGGCGATACAGCGGGCGCGATCAGCGCTGAAAGCTTGAGTAGTCAAACGAGCCGGAGTTTGGCGAGCGTGACGATCAACGATAGCGCGTGCGGTTCTTGCGCTTGTTGCGGCGGGAGGAAATGCCGCGGTTCATGTCCTTGCGCTGCTTGCGGGTTCCAACAAACTTCTCCATGTACTTGGAGACCTCGTTGTGAAAGGTGCCCTCGGCCTGAGCGGCGATGCTGTCCTCGGAGGCGATGCCAAGCTTAAAGCCCATGTTTCTGTAGAAGCGGATGGCGTCGTTGTAGGCCCAGAGGGTGACGTAGAGGGCGCGGTGGCTTTTTGCCCAGGAGATGGCGCGCTTGACGAGGACGTGGCCGAGGCCGCGACAGCGGACGCCCTCGTTGACCCAGAGCTTGGAAATACCGACCAGGTGCTTGGCGTCGGCAAGCTCGCCGCCGAGGCGGTAGAGGATAAAGCCGTAGACCTCGGGCTGAGCGGCCGGCTCGGAGATCTCGGACTCGGGCTCGGACTCGGGCTCTGAGCCCGAGGCCACGGCGTTTGCGGCAGCAACCGCGCTCGCAGTAACGGGCGCGGCGGCGTCAAAGACAAGGTCGAGGCGCCATGCGAAACGGGAGGCGCCGGAGGTACGGGTGGGCACCTCGTCGACATACTTGGACTCGAAGAAGACGTCGAGCGAGGCGGCACGGACCTGATCGAGCACGCCCGCCTGGAAGCGAGGCGCTACATCCGAATAGGCAACCACGCAGCACAGTGCTGGCAGCGGCGCCAGCGGTTGCCGGCATGGCTCGGCCATGGATGGCGCCAGGCCGTCCTCACCGACAGGATCATGTGCAGGGACAGGAGCCGGGAGCGGCGGAGTGGGCTCGGCAGAGGAAGGGCATGCCGACGAGGAGGCATCAGCAGTGGCAAGCATAGTGTCTGTGATGGTGGTGGAGGATGCAAGGGCGGAGGTGGTGGGAACAGGGACCGGGAGAGGGAGGCCAGGAGCAGGACCAGCCATGGCCAATTTCCGTGGTTGAGTGACCCACGATGTCCGCTTGTCAAACGTATTGGGCGGAGGCGGTATTTTGCGGCGGGCCGGTATTTTGCGGCGGGCAGGACGAGTCATTCGAAGGACTTCCATCCGCAGGGCGGTGGGCGGGGGGGGGGGAGGGAGGAGGAGGACGAT
>NW_013657676.1:308978-311221 GCF_000142905.1 Thecamonas trahens ATCC 50062 | reverse complement strand
TTCGCCCCCCCCCCCCCGCCCCATCACACGGAGCACCCCACTCGAGACGACACCGACACTGAGTCGAGACGACCATGCCCGGCCCTGTGGTGAGCTCGACACCACCGCTGCCATCCGGACGGGTGTGGGTGGTGCCCAGTGGAGGAAGCAGCCAAGGCCATCTGCTGCGGCTCCCTCACCCGCGAGCTTATGACCGCCTGGTGTACTACCTGCTGCGGGGAACGCGGCTGATGGAGGTCAACGCGTACATGGCCCACAAGGACAAGGCCTCGTGGTTTGTTAATGATCGTGTTCATACAGGTATGCGGCGGTTCAAGGGTGTAGGGGAGGATGGGGGAGGGGGGGGGAGGAAGGGGGGGGTGGAGGCGGTGTATGTGTGTAGATTCATTGCGTCGGGCTGACTGACGGGAGAGGGGAGGGACATTGGGGGCTGACATGGGGCATCGGGGGCTGACATGGGGAGGGTGTAGATGGCAAGATGTATGCTGCAACGCCATTTGATCCGCTGTTTCTGATGCTGGCGGTGCTGGAGCGGTGTCCGAGCATTGAGACATCGTTCCATCGACGGGACCAGATCCTCAGTTGCGAGTCGTGCCCGGCGCTCGGGCGGACGCTCGGGGCGCTGGTGGCGGACTTTAGCCCGCTGTGCGAGCGCAAGGGCAAGGAGGCGGTGGGCGATGACAGCTCGCTTTGGCGGCTGGACGAGGCGCGTGTGGTCGCATGGCTCAAGACCAAGGTCGAGGCGGTGGTGGCGGCGGTGAGCGCGCAGGGCGACGACGATGACTCGGGGCGAGCGAGATGGCGTTGGTGTCTGCGGCGGCGGTCTCAGGCTTCCGCTCGTCGTCGGCGCGCAACAAGAAGCGCAAGCGGAGCGACGAGCTTGCAGGCTTTGCCGTCGCGCTGGTCTCAGACTACGTGTCGGAGACGTGGGCTGCCAAGCTGAGCGAGGCAGTGACCGGGGTGACGACGAGCGGCGACCGGGCAGCAGCAGCCAAGAAGGCCAAGACAAGCGCGAGCAGCGGGGCGGCAACCGATGCCGACATTGCACCGCTGGAGGACTACTCCAAGGGATTCAAAAAGTCGAGCTCGACCGCGTCGGCTGCGTCCAAGATGACACCGGCGCAGAAGCGGCTGTCGCAAACGAACCTGAAGGGGTGAAGAAGCTGAGTGCGTTCTTTGGGGCGCCACAGTGAACGTGCAATGTAAGAGAGAGAGAAAGTGGGAGGAGGGGCTGTTGTGTATGTACGCCTGGAGTGGCAGAGGAGGGGAGAGAGAGAGAAGCAGAGAGAGAGGGCTAAGCCATCACGAGTCATCGAGATGGGCGCGGGCGTCCTCAACGTACGCGTCGGACTGGAGATACTCCTTGAAGACCTCGACGCCCTCGATGTACTTTCCTTGATCTCGTCGATGAGCGGGTTGCCGCCGAGGCGGAGGAGGGTGAGCTGTGAGAGTGAGCCGATCTCGGCGGGGACGACGACGAGATCGTTCTGCATCAGCGAGAGGTCGTGCAGCTGCGAGAGGTTGCCAATGGTGCTCGGGACCGAGGTCAGCTGGTTGTTGGTGACGTAGAGAATCTCCAGGTTCTCCAGCCGGCCGATGTCCTCGGGAAGCTCCTCAAGCAGGTTGTCGGAGAGGTAGAGCTCGTGCAGGGTGTTGAGCAGGCCGATCTGGTTGGAGATCTCGGTCAGCTTGTTGCAGGAGAGATCAAGGAAGACAAGGGCGTTCATGCCGCCAAATCCGCGAGGAAGCGTCGGCAGCATGTTGCATCTGTAGAGTCAAGCAATCGAGAGTGAGTGGGTGGTGTGCAAGCCGCCATGGCTTCAAAAAGGAGCTCTCCGCAGGCAACGAGCTGCGCTGGGGGGAGAGCGTGGAGGGGGAGTGGGAGGGGGGGGGGGGCGAGTACGGCAGTGAGCATACGCGACGTTGAGGCGGGCGAGGTTGCGAAGGCGGGTGATGGTGGAGGGCAGCTCTGTGATCTTGTTGAGGGAGACGTTGAGCGAGGTGAGCGAGGACATGTTGCCGAGCATGTCCGGGAGATCCTTCAGCGAGTTTGCGGAGACGTTGAGGAGGAGGACCTCGTCGAGCTGGCCGACTTCGTCAGGCAAGTCGGAGATGCCCTTGCCATGCAAGTCAATGACCCTCTCGCCCTTCTTCTTGGCCTTGTCCAGCTGCTTCACCAATTTGTTGCCCATGGTATGGTCTGCCCACGCGCGTCGAGTGTCCCCTCTTCCCCCCCCCCCCCC
>NW_013657676.1:302877-308446 GCF_000142905.1 Thecamonas trahens ATCC 50062 | reverse complement strand
GAGGGAGGGGGGTTGCTGGCGTGGTTGGCAGGTCGCCAGCCACCGACCGGCGGCGGGGAGGGCAAGGGGAGGAGGAGGGGTATCGCCTCTCTTCACACACATACAAAGGACAACATGGCTGCGCGTGCCCAAGGCTTTATGCACTTTATGAAGGTCGGCTTCCAGCAGGAGCCTGTGGTCATGTGGTCTTGCATCCTTGGTGCTGTGGGTACGTCGTGCTGGGCCCCTCCCCCCCCCCTCCCCCCCTCCCTTCCCTCCCTCCCCGCCCGCCCCCTGCCTGCCTTGCCTCCCCTCCCCCTCTTGTCACTGTGTGTGCCCTAGCCATGCTCATCTTCCCCTCCCCCTTCCCCTCCTTTGTCCGTCTCTCCCTTCCCCGCCACCCGGTCCGTCTCCTCCACCCTGTCCCGCCTCCCCCCCCTCCCCATCCTCGCCAACTCACCCTCACCCTCACGCACACAGGCATCGCCATCCCGCTCGCCCTCAACTCGACTTTTACCAACCGCCCTGAGCCCGTTGCCAGTATGTCTACCTTGTGCCTCCCTCTTTGCTACGCCTCCTCCCCCCCACACACCCCCACACCCTCCCACTCACGCAGCCCACCCCACCGCGACACAGACATCAACGACATCATCCGCGCCCGCGGCATCGCCCAACCAGAGGCCCAAGATTAGATGCAGATTTGCATCGGCAGCTCGCTCATGGCGGCTGCGGTACCTTCGAGACCGATAAACCGACCAACCCCATCCCCTCCCCCTCTCCTCCTTCTCCCCGCGCCGCAACTACTCGGCCTTTATCCGGCGCTTGGTGAGGCCGAGGACCTCTGTGATGCGAAAGTCAAACTTGGAGGCGGCAATGTCAATGGCGAGGGCGGAGAAGACGACGGCAATGCCGATCCACTGGCCAAAGGCAAGCGAGTGGCCAAACCAGACGAGCGAGAGGAGGATGGTGAAGAACTTGCGGGTGGTGGTGATGATGGTGAGGAGGAGGGCGCCGAGGGAGGTGAGGGCGAGGAAGATGGCGATCTGGCCGAGTGCCGAGGCCGTCGAGAAGATTAGCAGGTCGATGACAGTGTCTGGGTGCTCGATGATAAAGGCGACGGCGTCGTCGGCGTCCTGGGTCACCGCCAGCCCCATGCAGATGTAGACCAGCGCCATGACGTTGGTGTAGAACATGAGTTGAAAGGTGGTGCACTTGTGAGCTGCGCGGACGCGCTCTTGGATGTTGCCGGTGAGCCCGTCGAGGAAGAGCGACATGCCGAGGAGGAGCCAGCCGGTCCAGGTCGAGACGATCTTGCCCTTGGCCTCCATCTTGGACTGGGTCTTGGCGTCGGAGAGCATAAAAACGCAATGCCGACACAGAGCATGACCACGCACACCAGCCGCTCCGCCGTGTACCGCTTGCCAAACAGGACAAGGCCGAGGAGAAGGACCGGAATCGGCTTGCAGCACTTGGCCACGACCTGGGTCACCATGTCGACGTAGACGAGCGAGTTGATGGAGCAGAACATGGCCCCGATGTAGGTAAAGCCGATTGCCGCATACTTGTACAGCGGC
This sequence comes from Thecamonas trahens ATCC 50062, assembly GCF_000142905.1. Lineage (NCBI taxonomy): Eukaryota > Apusomonadida > Apusomonadidae > Thecamonas > Thecamonas trahens. The sequence goes on along the minus strand of NW_013657676.1, from coordinate 306,893 downwards.
GTCGTGTTTGCCGGCGTATCCGTCCACCACATCACTGCCGCCCAGTGCCCGAGCCGAGCATTCAACCCGTTGAGGCGTGTGAGTTGAGTCGCCTGCCCGTCACCAACGCCCCCCCACCCCCCCCACCTCCTCGCCGACTGCCCCTCCCGATCCCCCCTCCCCATCCCACCCCGCAGCCACGTACTCACAGCCGCCACGCATGCGTTGAAGATGCACTGGACAAGGACGACAAAGAGGGTGTATGAGAAGCGGGCGCCATCGTCGCCGCGCGGCGTCTTGTAGATCCGCTCCTGGGCCACACCGTAGACGAGATAAGCCACGTAGATGGCGACAGCAAGCTGCACCACCTTGACCATGCTCCCGCCACCACTGTTCCTGCTGTGCTCTTGCCTCTTCCGCCCGCCATCCACTGCCTGCGTTGAGTCTTGCCCCCTCACTCTCCCCCTTGCCCCTCCCCTCCCACCCGTGCTCCCCTCGGCCCCATCGCCCTGTCGTCGACGTCAGCAACGGGCCCCCCCCCCCTTCCGGATGCCGATACAGACACAGACCCACACCATTTTCCCCGTCACACTTGTCTGATACGTACAAGGGGGAGTATGGACAAGGAGCGCGAGGGCGTGTTTGAGCTCCTTCCGTCGTCGTCTGACGGGGAGTCGTCTGGCGATGACGTCTTCTATGACGCCGTCGAGCTTCACGAAGACGAGGCGGACCAGGTGGAGGATGCTGTGGTCGATGGCGCCGAGGTCGAGAATGCTGTGGTCGATGGGGCCGAGGTCGAGGATGCTGTGGTCGATGGGGCTGAGGTCGAGGATGCTGTGGTCGATGGCGCTGAGGTCGAGGATGCTGTGGTCGATGCCGCCGAGGCGGCCGAGGCCGAGGATGCTGTGGTCGATGCCGCCGAGGCGGCCGAGGCCGAGGATGCTTGTTGCGATGCCGCTACGACCGAGTTGGAGGCCGATGTCTCCGCGACGGATGCTGAGGCTGATGCCGCTACGGTGGGGACACTGGCCAGTGGCGCAGATGCGGAGAACGCTGTGGCCGATGGGGCTGAACCCACCGCTGCTGCACCTGCGTCTGGATCCCCTACCACTCCTGCACCGCCTCCGTCCGGCCCAGATCCGTTTGCTGACAACGATGATAGCGATGCGGGATCGAATGCCGAGGTGGAGGAGGTTTGGACACCCGAGGCAGCGCGGATGGCCGAGGAGCGTGCGCTGGCGCTAAAAGAAGAGGGCAACGAGCTGTTCCGCGCTGGCGCGCTCGACGACGCGGTTGATCGGTACACCAAGGCGGTTGCGGCGGCGCCTCCGGGCTCGGCCGCGACTGCGGTGTACTTTTCCAACCGCGCAGCGTGCTACCTCTTGCAGGAGCGCCACGAGGAGGCCGTGGCTGACTGCAGCTCAGCACTCAAGATCGATCCCGAGTACGTCAAGGCATACGTGCGGCGGGCCAAGTGCCGCGAGGCGCTCGACAGGCTGCGTGGAGCGCTCGACGACTGGACCGAGGTCGCCAAGCGGCAGCCCAAGAATCCGACTGCGGTGGCCAAGCTCCGCAGTCTGCCGCCGCTTGTGGCCGAGCAGGAGGAGCGCCAGAAGGCCGAGGCGCTGGGCAAGCTCAAGGACCTGGGCAACACCATCCTCGGCAAGTTTGGCATGTCGCTTGACAACTTTCAGATGGTGCAGGATCCTGCGACGGGCGGCTACTCGATCAACTTTAAGCAGTGATGCGCGACGAACGACTAGTTGGTCCACGTCCCAAGGCGCGAGCCCATGGTGATGAGCGTCTCGACGCCGTTGCGCGAGTTGTAGAGCAGGTCGGCGTCAAAGGCAATCGAGTTGGGCGGGAAGGTGAGGACGACGGTCGAGCCGCCAAACTGAAAGTAGGAAAAGTCCTCGCCCTTGGTCACCGTCGCGCCGGTGCCCTTGAGCATGACGACCGAGCCGACGCAGGTGGCGCCAATAGCCACAAAGCCGACCTTGCGGCCGGGGCGACCCGAGTCGATGATGGAGATAGTGCGGGTGTTGTAGATGGCGCCGTTGTTGGAGCGCATGGCGTCGGCGCCGACGCTGTAAATCGTCGACTTGACGGCGTACTGGTTGGTAATGGTGCCTGAGATCGGGGCGTGGGTCCGGTGGTAGTCGGCCGGCGCGAGGCGGAGGATGGCGATGGGCCCGCCGGCAAAGTCCTGCGACGCCGACGTGTAGTGCAGCAACTCCTTTGCCGTAAACTCCTCACCCTTAAGCCAGATCTTGAGGTTCTCCGGCACGCTCTCGTAGACCACGGCGCGGCAATCAGCGGACGACGCGACAATGTCGTCGCCGGGCGAGCCAACAACCGGCCGAGCGCCGGCAGCCAGCGACCGGGTGAACCAGTCGTTGACCGAAGAGTACTGGGTATACGACGGCCGATCAAAAATCGACATGTCGATCGAGTACTTGTCGATGAACGCGTCCTGGATTTTCTTCTTCTTCTCCGAGTCTGAGCTGAGCGTCCGCTTGAAGAGCACGCCACACGCCTTGGTCTGCGCCTGCAGCAGCCAGTCCATCCGCATCACCGTCGCAAACGTGTCGTACGCGTAGATAACCCCGATGGTCTTGGCCACCAACTTGGGCTGAAACTCAACCACCCGCGCCGATGCGTGCCGGTCCCACACGTAGTAGTCGTCGATCGACCAGGTGAAGAAGATGATGACACACATGACGCCGCAGAGGAAAACGCGAGCGTCGCCGAAAGGAGCCACCAGCCCTGCGCCCGCCCGAGCTTGGCCGGCTGCTGAGTAAAGCCGACAGCCCGCGGTTCGCCGAGGCGCTCCGCTGGCGTCGCCGAGCCGGCTCCGCGGCCGGTGGCGTTGGTCGTCTCGGTCTCGGTCTCGGTCTCGGCCTCGGTCTCAGTTGCAGTTCCACTTGCACTTGCAGTTGCACTTGCAGTTGCCGCCTCGGTCTGGGACGATGACTCGTCGTAGTCGTAGTCATCATCGTCGGTCTCGGACTCCTCCTGCTCGCCGTACTTGCGGATGAGCTCGTACTCGGTGACGCCGGCGCGCCGGAGCAGCCGCCGGTGCTGCCAGCGGATGCAGAGGTAGACAACCGGCATGAGCAGGATGTAGAGGCCAACAAGCGAGAGGATGCAAATCCAGCCGGCGAGGCCGCCCACCCACGAGACGAGGTGGATGAGGGTGAAGAAAATCGCAAACCACCAGAACTCGGCGTGGGCAGGGAAGACCGGGTAGAGCCAGCCCTGCCAGACGGCGCAGAGAACGGCGAGGACCGTCATGGCGGCGGCAATGAAGAGGTAGAGGAAGACAACCGCGAGGCGTGATTCGTCGCGGCGGTCCTCGTTGGCCTTGCGAATGGCCGTAGCCTCACTCGATACAACAGCGCCGGCCTTGACCTTGACGCCGGCGAGCGCAACAAACGAGGTCTCGTGCGCGCCGGCCGTCGCCGCGTCGAGGCTAAACGCCGCTTGCCCGACACCGGCATCCGCCGCCGTCAGCACCATACTCACGCTCCGGCTCGTGTCCGAGCTGTGGTTGCAGGCCAGGCTCTCGACAGGCGCCGAGAGCAGGGCCTCGCAGGAAAATCCATCCGAGGTCGAGCCCAGGACAAAGCGACCAGCCGGCAGGTTGTCGGCGTAGCGGCAGAGGAAGAGCGAGGGCAGGAACTGGATGACCTCGGCACACGATGCCGCCGTCAGCCCGCTCAGCGTTGCTGCCGGCACCGCCGCAGCCATGGCCGCGTACGTGGCCTCGGCCCCGGTCACCGTCACAGCCGTCGACCGCAGCGTAAACTGCATGCCGCCGCGCAGGCCAGCACTCCCTGCAGCCGTCGCGGGGACCACCTCGGCTCCGTCTGCCGTCACCGAGAACACGCCGCGAGACACCTTTGCCTCGTACGCCACCGCCGCAGCAGGCACCGCCCACAGGCTCGCCAGCGCCACCAGCACCATGCAGACCACCACAGCACGCATTATTCCAGTCAGGGGAGCGAGATGGAGCTATGAAATGCGTAACTCCAATG
>NW_013657676.1:285538-302632 GCF_000142905.1 Thecamonas trahens ATCC 50062 | reverse complement strand
TCCGGGGAGGGGGGTACAAGTAACGTGAAGTGTGTGTATGTGTGCGTGTGTATGTGCTGTGGCTCCCCCTTCCTCCCCCCCCCCCCCCTCCTCCTCCCGGCCACTTTGGTTTCTTTCGCCACCAGCCAACAGTAGGAGGGCATGGGGAAGAGGGGAAGTGGCAACAGGTTGAGTTTGAAGCAGCGAACCTGTTCTATTTTCTCGATGGCCCGCATTGGCCAAAAAAAAAGAAGGGAATGTGGCGGAGCGTTGTGTTTGGTTTTGTGCTGTTGACGTCAAGTTGGTTGTGGCGGCTGATGGCCAAACACGTTGCAGAGACAAAACCGCAGCCTTTTCCAGCTGCCGGTATTGGGTTTTTATTTCTCCACACACTCAGACGCAACAACAGTAGCAACAACATCATCATTATGAGCGCCAAGACAACCCAGATCGGAGTGGTCGCCACGGGAGCCGGCGACGACATCGCGGCCAACGTGGCTGTGGTCCAGGTGCCTGCGCCGACTGGCACGCCCGCGCCCGGCTATGTGCGGGTGGCGGTCGACGCTGCGGCTGTCAACCCGGTCGACTGGAAGATGGTCCAGTACAACTTCCTCCTGTCCAAGCTGCCGGCGCAGGTGCTCGGCAACGACGCGTCCGGCAAGGTGACGGCGGTGGGCGAGGGCGTGACCAACGTCAAGGTCGGCGACGAGGTGTACGCGTACACGCCCATTGCCGATGCCAACGGCGCGTTCCAGGAAGCTGTCGACACGCCGTGGTACACAGTCTTCCCCAAGCCCGAGGCGCTTTCGCACGCCGACGCGGCGACGGTTCCGCTCGCCATCTTTACCGCTGCTGTCGCGCTCTTCAAGCAGCTGCCAAGCCTTGGTGCGGATCTGGCGCTGGCGCCCGGCTCCGGCGCCGGCCGGCCGCTGCTGATCTGGGGCGGCGCGTCGTCGGTTGGCCACGTCGCCATCCAGCTCGCCAACTACGCCGGCTTCCGGGTCATCACCCTTGCATCGGCCAAGCACACCGAGCGGCTGACTGCCCTCGGTGCCGCCGCCGTCATCGACTACCACGACGCCGACTACGCTGACCAGGTCGCTGCTGCTCTCAACGGCGAGCCGCTCACCCTCGCCTTTGACACCATCTCGCCCGACACAACGCTCAAGGCCGCGGCGCTGCTTGACTCGTCGCAGCCCAGCTACATCACCTCGATCAACCAGGGCATCGAGGACGCCACCTTCCCAGACAACGTCACCCACATCTTCACCATCGTCGTCGAGTTCAACCCCGAGTCCGAGCTTGGCCAGTGGGCTGCCGGTGCGTACGATACCATCGCTTCCGCGCTCCAGGCCATCCCTATCCAGGCGCAGAACGTGCTCGAGCTTGGCTCGTCTTGGGCCGATCTTGCCAACGGCATCGCCCAGCTTGCCGGCGGCGTCTCGGGCGTCAAGCTTGTTGCCACCCATCTGTCGGCCTAGTATTGAGAGATAGCGATCCGTAAACACGGCACTGACTCTACACGCCGTTTGCCGCATGGTCCCCTACCCGCGATCGTCTCTACCGCTGCACTACTACCCTGCTGGCCGTGATCCATCCCGTCGTTGCTTCTGCACGCGTGTGTGTGCGTGTGACGGCTTTCGGCGAGTGCGAAAACAAGTGATCACGCGTCGGGGCTGCACCTCATCCCTCCACCTCCCCCCCATCCGGTCAGTCATGTAAACGCCCAGCAAGGGCTATCACTCCCCGCCCCTCGCCCCGCGCCCCCCGCCACACCACCACACCTCCTGACCATCCCCGAGTGGGTAACAGTCCGCCAATGATGCCCTCTGCCACCATCGCAATCACAGCTCGCATCAGCGGCCCTTCTGTCGGCAGCTGGGCCTTTTGCCGTCGGCGACTCGGCGCGACACCGCAGCCACTTCCTCTCCCTTCTCCCGCCGCCACTGCCGTCGCCACGTCACTCCACACCCGCCACCACCACCATGGGCTCACGCAAGGAGCAGTCGTTCTACTTTCCGCCGGGGATGGACCCGGCTAATGTGCCGCGCGAGAAGACCAAGGGCCGACGGGGCGGGCGTGGGGCGAAGCGGCCCAAGCAGACCAAGGTCCGACTCGCCATGCCCTTTACGGCGCTCTGTGGCGCGTGCGGCTCGCTCATCGGCTTTAACAAGCGGTTCATCGCCCGCAAAGAGACGGTGATCGGCGAGGACTACCTCGGCGTCCCCGTCCACCGGTTCTATTGCAAGTGTCCCGAGTGCGCCTCCGAGTTTACCATCAAGACGGATCCCAAGACCGCGAGCTACGTCGCCGAGCACCGCGTCAAGCGGCTGCACGAGGCCGCCACCGCCGCCACTGCTGTCAAGCCGCTGCGCGAGATGGTCGACGATGACGCCGACGGCGGCGGCGATGGCGACGGCGGCGGCGATCCCATGGCCGCTCTCGAACAGCGCGCCGCAGACACCCGCCGCGAGATGGAAGACCTCGAGCGACTGGAGGATCTGCGCGCCATTAACGCCCAGCTCAACGACGTTGACCCCATGGCACTCCTTGCCGCACGCGCTGCAGATGCCGAGGCCCTTGCTGCTGCCGCTGCCTCAGACACACTCGACGAGGCTGACGAGCAGCGGATGCGCGAGATCTTTGCCGCCCGCGCCGCGCGGGTCATCCGCCTCGACGACCGTTCACCTCCTGTCGGCGACGCCGGTGAGCCCAGCCTCGGTCTTGGCCCAGCTGCTACGCCCGATGCGAACCCTGTTAACGTTCGCACAGCGGTGGGGGGCTCGGCGGTGGGCAAGCGACCGCGGCCGCGAGGCAGCGTCGTGGTGCGTGCGGTGAAGCGGGCAAAGCTCAACCCCAAAGCCACCCCCGCGCCTGTGTCTGCGGCTGCCCCCGCGCCTGCACCGACGCCTGCGCCTGTATCGTTGCTCGCGGGCTACGGCGATTCGGACTCGGACTCTAGCTCGTAGCGGCAGCCACGACAGTGTTTATCCATCTTGAGCTGCGGCGCCGAGTGCGGCATGATAGCCGTCCCTGGGCAGATGGACTGTGAGATCAAAGGAGATGGCCGGCGGAGCGCGGCCGGGTTCGTCGGGTGCAACCTTGCGTGACATCGATCGCCAATCCAGGTAGGCCATAAAGGCCTCGTCAAACTCGCCGAGCGCCTTGGGCAGGTACACAGCGAGGTGCGGCGGGACGGCGGCGTCGCGGAGCATGGTGAGATAGCCGTGGAGTTTGGAGGCAAGAACAAGGTCTACGGCCTGCTCGGGACCCTCGACATTGGTCTCGCACGAGAGATACACTTCCCAGTGCGGGGCATTGTCGGAGATATGGACCGACGCCGCGACGGCGTCGGCGGCATCGATAGGAACCACGTGGTAGATGACAACGGCGTGGAAGAGCTTGCGGACGGCAGTCGACCAGTGTAGAAAGAGATGGAAGAAGTACTTGCGGAGGAGGATGTTGCCCATGAGTGCAATGCGGGCCTCGCCCTGGAACACGGTCTCGTGGTCCGAGATGAACGCGAGCGCCTTGGCGGTGAGTGAGTAGCGTTCGACGCCCAGGAGCAGGTCGAGAACTTGGATGAGGAACGAGGGATCAAAAGTGTTGTACAGCGTGGCGCGCGAGTGGACCCGGCCAGCAAAGGCGAGCCATCGCGCAACCCGATCGAGGCCGGCACCGACTTGCTCCACGTCGTGCAGCGAGATGTTCGAGAGCAGGTCGCGGACAAGGACCGAGATCAGGTATGGATTGAGGAGCACAAACTGCGTGGCCTCGATAAACGCCGAGTCATGCCCGCTTGCTGCGTTGCGGACACGGACCTCAAAGCAGAGCGCCTCAACGAGAGCCTGGAAACCAGGCACAAGCATCCACGGTACGACAGACTGCGCGCCGCCGCTGGAGAGCCGAAACACGCGTCGGACGTGGAGCACAAGCTCGCGAATGAAGAGCATGAACATCTTGCACCGCTTGGCAAGGACAGAGAGCCAGCGGGCATCCGGATCGACCTCAAACTCGGACGAGGCCGACTGCGGGAGGCCGCGAAAGAGGTACGGATAGACCACAAGGTCTGGCGGCAGCTCGATGCCGAGCTGAGCCGAAAGCATCTTGTCCGAGACACAGAGGTCGGCGAGCTCGGCGTGGGTGGCCTCGCGGGCTTTTGTCTCGCGCTCGATGCGAGACCTTGCCTTGTCATGGTCCTCGCCGGCGTCTTCGACGACCTCGTCGTCGCCGGCACCACCGGCCCACCGCGGCGTCGACGGCGAGCGTTCGGAGTCGCTGGCGTCGTTGGCGTTGCATGCGCCCGTCTCGGGCGACCCGGCGTCTGTCAGTGGCGGGTCGGTGGCGAGCACAATGTGGCCACACACACCGGGCACGGAAAAATAGGCGACAGCAAGGACTCGTGCGCAGAATGTGGCCTTGGCCGACGACAGCCGTGTGCCAAAGGTGCCTGCCAGCGCGTCGAGCGCCACGCGAAGCGTGGCGACGAGTGCGTCGCGGTAGCGAACCGCCAGGGCGATGTCGATCTTGGACGCCATGGGCCGCAGCGTCTTGGAGAACTGCAGCGTTTTGAGCGACCACTCGCCGCGGTGCATAAGACTCGCAAGCGCCGTGAACCGAGTGTTCTCGCCAATGGATTCGGACCGCGCGGCAGACTTTGTGGCCACGGCCTCGCCTGCCGGCGTCAGCAACCACTCCCACAGCGCGAGCAGCGACTTGCGCCCGTTGCGTGCGGCCTCGGCCGACGAGTACACAAACATCGGGACCGAAAGAAGCGGCACGGCTTCGGCAAGGAGCGCGTGCGCCCGCACAGGCTCCAGCTGCGGCGTGGTACACGCCACCAGCGCCCGGGCCACATTAAACGACCAACGCGGCCTCGTCGCGTCACGTCTGCTCTTCTCCGACCCGCGATGCGACAACGGGCTCTTGCCCTTGTCTGGCTTTGGTTTCTTCTTCGACGCCAATCTGACTTTGCCCTTGCCTCTCGCCTTGCCACCGCTACTGCTGCTGCTGCTGCCGAGCGATGCCCTCCTCCCTCCCCCTGCCTTTCTAGACACGCCAGATATCGCGCTTCGCTCACCCGAGACCTGGGATCTGCTGGACGACGTCGAGTCACGCACAGCTGCGGCGCTTTTGCTCCCACCCGCGCTTCTGCTACCAGCAGGGCCAGCATCCGGCAACATGTGCTTGAACGGCCCAGCCACCGTAACAGGCGGCGAGTCTGGCGCGTGTGTCGGGCGAGGCGAGCGAGCACGAGGCCCCCTTGCTACGGCGGCACACAACGGGTCATACAGCACACCCATGCCTGCGGTGCCGTATCCGGCCATGAACACCGTCGCCCGACCTTGAGAAGATGGTCGGGTGAGGTATGCAGCACGGAAGGGGTGGGACGGGAAGGGAGGGGGGGGGGGGAGCGAGGGTTTGCGGAAAACAGGTTGATAGGAAATTGGAATTCTCGCATGTGGGGCTTGCATGGCTGGCAGTGGGGGGGGGGGTGGTTGGCAGTTGGCCGACGTGTGGTTGGGTGGCTCGGCAAGCTGGCCGCCTGATGAGTTGGCTTCTCGTGCCACCGATTGCGGCAATGGGCGCAGATCGAGCGAGTGAGCGCATGTGCGTTTGCTTGTGTGTGTGTTTGATGTGCGTGTGTGCGTACGTGTATATACATATCTGTTTGTGTGTGTGTGTGTGGGGGGGTACTCATCAGATCGCGCCTTTTCGCCTGCCATGGGCCACGCATCGTGTGTGCCAGGCGGGGCCCAACTTCCACTGCCGTTCACTGCCGTCGCCACCGACTCGGCGCAAGTCTGTGCGGCCACACTCGCAGCCATCCCTTTCCCACTCCACTTTGCGCCCATCCCCTTCTTCGGCTACGGTGGTGCATGGCTGGCCTCCCTCCCTTTCCTCCTCGTGGCGGTCTGCCCGGGCCCTCCCGCCGGACCTCGCATGGCCTGCCGCCGGGCGCCCCACTCCCGCCAGGCATGCCGGCTCTGCCCGGCTCGCGGCGGCCATCGGCCACACCTACGGCCAGCCACGACCAGCAGGACGACGACGGGTACGACGACGAGTATGACTACGAGTATGGATACTACGATGGGGCTGGCGGGCACGACGACGACGACGGCGACGACGACGGCGGGCGGAGCGATGGAGGCGGCGATGAGAACGAGGCTGCCGCGGTGCTGCAGGCCGCGTGGCGCGGGCGGGCCGCCCGGGTTCAGGCCAAGCGCGAGCGGGCGGCGGCGACGACGCTGCAGGGCGTGTGGCGCGGGCATGCCGAACGCCGCTCCCGCGACCGGGCGCTGCCGGGCTTTGAGCTCCGGCGCGCCGCGGAGCGCCACCTGCCCGAGGCCGAGCTGCGGAAGGCCATTGTGGCTTCGGCCCGCTTCGGCATCGACGCGCCCGACAGCAGCGGCAATACAGCGTTGCATCTTGCGGCTCGCGGGCTCGGATGCACACCGCAGGCACCGCTGACACACACGTTGGACGTGCTGGTCGAGTCGGGTGCGTCAGCAACCGCCGTCAACGCTCTTGGCCGCACCCCTCTCCACACGGCCGCCGCCGCCGGCTACGCCCAGGGTGTGGCATGGCTGGTCAAGCATCTTCCGGCCGTCGACCTTGGTCTTGGACTGCGCGACAACATCGGGTTGACGCCGCTGCTGGCGGCGGCTGCTGCTGGCGCGGACGCCGCCGTCATCGACCTTGCCGTGGCCGGTGCCGACTCGGCAGCCGCCGACGGTGTCGTCTTTGACGTCCCGCCGCGGTGGGGTGCTCCACGATCGGCAGCCGCACCCACGGCACTCTCTGTCGAGCCACTTTGGTTGGCAGCCTGCTCGGGCTCGGTCCGCGCGTGCAAATTCTTCATGGACTCGAGGGCGAATCCGGACGCTCGCGGCCCTCTGGGGCTTACGCCACTCGCCGCCGCCGCCGCGCACGGCCACGCCCAGGTTGTCGACACCATGCTTGAGCTGGGCGCCGATCCTGAGGTCCGTGACGACGCTGGGCTCGCGCCGCTTGACTGGGCTGTCGTTGCCGCCGCACCGGGCGTCGTGTCTGCCCTCTCACTTGCGGGCGCCGAGCTGGACTTTCCCATTGTCGCCGCCGACCCGGCCCGCGGCTGGACGCCGCTCATGGTTGCAGCGTACCAGGCGCACTGGGGCGGCGATGCGCTCAAGGTCCTCGCCACTCTGATCGAAGAAGGTGCTGATCCGAGCGTGACTGTTCAGCTGCCAACTGGGACAGTCGGTGCGCTCGACGTCGCGTCGTCGCGTGCAGCGTATGACATGCTTGCCCGCGCCTCGCCGGCCGAAGTTCTTGAGTGGGATGCCCGCAAGCCCGGGCCTGCGATCAATCTCCCACTCCCACCGCCGCTTCCGCGATTGGCGCAAGCCACCTCCGAACAACTAGCGGGCGGCGTCTCGACTCCACCTGAAGCTCACCACGAGGACGTTCACGGCCTGGATCTGGATGTGAAACTCGACTCCCTTGACGGCTACGAGTACGAGTACGAGGATGACGAGGCGCCGCGGGACGCGGCGGCGGCGGCCGAGGCGCCGATGGGCAATACGCTTGACGCCATCTTTGCCGAGCACGCCATGCAGTCGGCCGACGTTGACGAGCTCTCCGTGCTCATGGCCGAGCGTCGTGGCACGCACGCGGTCGAGCGGTCGCCGAGCTCCAAGGTGTACGACACGTCGACGCGCCAAGAGGCGTCATACGTGGAGATCATCGACCTTGATCGCGAGCAGGAGGGCGGCGACGAGCTCGTCATAGGCGGCTCACCACCGCCGGTCTCACCTGGCCCACAGCGGCCGCGGGAGCGGGCGGAGATGACTCCCCACCTGCGGTCGAGGGCGCGGCGGCGGTCGTCGTCGGGTGCACCAACCACCATCAACATCGACGTGTCCATGGCCGACAGAGGCCAAGAGGCGGGTGCAACACCGAGCCCACAGTTTCGCGAACTGCAGCGGCACAAGTTGCAGCAACTTAATGACGCGAAGCATCGCGAAGAGGCTAGCGGGCTCGCCGTGGCACGCGGACCGCGGCGGACCAACTCGCGCAGGCGGGCAGACCTGGAGACCCGGTCGATGGTGTCGGATGCACCGGCAGTGGTTGAGCTCCGGGCGCAGCTGTGTGAGCGCGACAAGCAGATCGCGTCACTCTCCCGCCAGCTTGCGGTCCTCGAGCGACAACTCGACGACTCGGGCAAAACATCGGACACGCTGCAGTGGGACCTGGAGCTTGCCGAGCAGGCGACTGCGATGAACCTTGCTGCGGCGCAGGACGAGACGCCACCGGGCAACGATCCGGCTTATTCACGTTGGGAGGCACGGATGGAGCGCGAAATGCGTGAGCTGCGCGAGCAGAATAAGCTGCTCCTGAAGTCTGTCACCGAGCTCATTGCCTCGAACTCGCGTGCGCACGCCGCCCTCTCGGATCTCTCGTCGTCGCAGCCGTCGCTGCACCGGTCTCAACCGATATTTTCTTCGCGGACTGCGCCGGTGACGATTGTCCGCGGACGCGGACGCGGACGCGGGCGTGGGCGCTGGCGCGGGCGCGGACGCGGGCGTGGCAGTCCGCCTCGAGGCAGTCCGCCGCGAGGCGGCCGCATGAGCGCCAGCGTTTCCCCGACCAAGACCTCACCGGGCTCGCGGATCGCGCACCTCAAGTCTGTTCCACAGGGCTTCATGTCGGCCACCGACGTCGAGCTCCACGCGTCGATGACTGCCGGCGGCTCGTCGGCGGCGTCGGAGCGGCGACGAGTGCTCAACCACCTTCGATCGCCCGAGGCGAAGCGGCTGCGGCGCGAGCTCGAGCTGGCCAAGCTTGAGCGACCCAAGCGTGGCCGATCTGGCCGTGCGCGTCGTCGTCGCTGAGCCAATGGCGGACGCCGCCACTGCCCCCCGGACTTCATGCTTCTGTATCTATCGCTCCGGATGAGACAGCATCCTCCTTGGGCGTAAACAGCAGGCCGACTGACTGGCCATGGCTGCACCCGGCCGACACCACCACAGGCAGTTGCAGGGCAGGGCGCACTTCTCTCGCAAGAAAACACCAGCAGACTGGACACATGGCGCATACTCGGCATTGGCGAATGCCCTCAGCGGTAGTGGTGGCGGCAGTGGTGCTGGCAGCAGTGGTGGCGGCCCTGGCGGCGCCCGTGGCCGGCGGACGGGTCGACTTCTCGCAGTGGACCGACTGCAAGGCGTGCGTGGCGGCAGGCTACGGATGGTGCCCCATCAAGCGCATCTGCGGCGGCTTTGCCAACAAGCAGTGCGGGGAGGGTGAGGCGTACAAGGCCTTTCCCAAGGGCGGAGCAGGCGGAGCGAGCGCGGGCGGGAACGGGAACGCTGCAGCGGCTGTCGACGACGGCGACGTCAAGGTCCTCACCGATGCCACCTTTGACGCCGTAGTCAACGATCCGGGCAAGGCTGTCTTTGTTGAGTTCTACGCGCCATGGTGCGGCCATTGCAAGAACCTGGCACCGACGTACGCCAAACTGGGCACGACCTTTGCCGGGGTGAAGGACGTGGTCATCGCCAAGCTCGACGCCACCGTTCATTCGGGTGCCGCGCGCAAGGCTGGCGTCTCGGGCTACCCCACCATGATGTTCTATGGTAAGGGCGCAGGAAGCGATGGCGAAAAGTACGCTGGCGGGCGCTCGGGCGAGGCGCTCACCGAGTTTATCAACAAGAAGACCGGCCACAAGCGGGTGTTTGGCGAGGCTGCGCCGGCTGTTGACACCACCTTTGGCGTCCTTGCCTCGGCCGCACGCTACGTCAAGTCGTTCGCCAAGGCCAGCGACGAGGCTGCCAAGAACGCGGCGGTGGAGAAGTTGGCATCGCGGATCAAGGGCGGCGAGCCCGGCGCCGCCGAGTTCTACGCCACTGTTCTCCGGGGCATGATCAAGAACGGCGACGAGTTTGTGACCAAGCAGATGGCCCGCATCGGGCAGCTCATCCAGTCGCCAGATGTCTCCGAGTCCAAGCGCGAGATGTTCCAGATGCGCCACAACATCCTGGTCCACATTGCGTCGGTTGTGCCTGGCCTCGCCCCGCCCGCGCCAGCAGGCGCCGACGCCTCGGCCAAGGCCGCCGTCGTTGCCAAGATCGATGCCCTAGCCACCGAGCTCAATGCCCTCCGTGCACTTGTCGAAAGCCTCTAAGTCGTGCAGTAAATAGTAGCGAGGTCAGTGCGTGTTGTGTGTGCCTGCGCGGCGATCGACGTCGGCTTCCATGCGGGTGCCTGCAGGCAGCGACACCGGCCTGGCAGGCACGTGCGGAAGTGAGACGGCAGACGAGGTACGGCACGGTACAGTACCCGACTGCAGCGAGTGCAAAGGATGATGTCTTCATCGGGCGGACTGCGGCGGAAGCAGCTGCTGAAGGCTGTGGTGCTGGGTGACTCGGGCGTGGGCAAGACTGCCCTTCTGCATCGTTACGTCAACCGGACGTTCTCCACCCATTACAAGGCCACCATTGGTACGTGGGGAAGGAGGAGGAGGAGGAGGGAATGGGGGGGGGGGGGGGGGGAGGTGGGGGCGGAGGACTTACGCATGTGTGTACGTGTATGTGTATGTGTATGTGTATGTGCTTGCGCGTGTGTGCTTGCGGTGTGTGCTGGCGTGTGTGTGCTGGCGTGTGTGGTCTGCGGTGGTGGTGGTGCACGGCTTCTGACCGGAATGGGACGTGAATGGGACGGGGCATGGTGATAGGCGCCGACTTTATGTCCAAGGAGGTGATCGTGGATGATGCTCAGGTGACGGTGCAGCTGTGGGATACTGCCGGACAGGAGCGGTTCCAGTCGTTGGCTTCGGCATACTATCGTGGTGCAGACTGCTGCCTCCTGGTCTACGACGTTAACATCAAGTCGACGTTGGAGCGACTGACTCTTTGGCGCGATGAGTTCCTGCGGAATCGGTTCTCTGACGCCAACTCGGCCGAAGCGCGCGACTTTCCGTTTGTTATTGTGGGCAACAAGACCGACTTTGATCCGGCCGAGCGGCAGGTGGCCGTTGCCGACGCGCTCGACTGGATGGCGAGCGTGGGCATCGACGCCGAGGACCATTTTGAGACATCGGCCAAGGACGATGTGGGCGTGACCGAGGCCTTTATGCGGATGTCGGTCAAGGCGCACCGCCTCTCGTCGCACAACGACGGTGACACCTTTGCTCCCGTCAAGCTTGACATCGAGTACAAGAACAAGGGCTGCGGCTGCTGACGCCACCAAGATGAGTAAAAAGAGAGTGCTGGGCTTGTTACGATGTTGAGGAATACGATGAGCCCGAGGCTGAGCCCGAGCCCGAGGCCGAACCCGAGGCTGAACCCGAGGCCGAACCCGAGGCCGAACCCGAGGCCGAACCCGAGGCCGAACCCGAGGCTGAGCCCGAGGCCGAGGCCGAGGCTGAACCTGAAGCCGAACCCGAGGCCGAACCCGAGGCCGAACCCGAGGCCGAACCCGAGGCCGAACCCGAGGCCGAACCCGAGGCCGAACCCGAGGCCGAACCCGAGGCCGAACCCGAGGCCGAACCCGAGGCCGAACCCGAGGCCGAACCCGAGGCCGAACCCGAGGACGATTCCGAGACAGAGCTCGAGCCCTTCGCTTCGGCTTCGGCTTCGGCCTCGGCCTCGGCTTCGGCCGAATCATCACCGCTGTCGGTGCCCGAGGCAGTCACAAAGGTGTAAGCGTCTGTTGTCTCGTCGCCACCGTCGTCAGCGGGATCAGCCTTGGGCGCGGGCGCAACGCCGACAGCGTCCGAGTCGTCTGAGCCGAGCAAATCATGGTCGCCCGACGCGCTGCTGACGCTCGAGGCTACGGCAACGGCGGGTGCAGGCGCGGGCGCAGTGGCGACTGCCACGAGGTTGTTGCCGGTCTCGACGGTCACAAACGGTTTGTCGACCTTGGCCGGGTACGAGTGGGCGAGGAGCGTGACAAAGAACTTGACCGGGGCGGCAGCAGCGTCCAGATGGTCGGGATAGGCGCGTGCAGCAATGGTGTAGGTGCCGGCGTCAAACTCCTTGTCGATGACGACGTCGCGGTCGTAGGAGAAGTTCGAGTCGGCGTTGGGGTACACAATGTTGCCGGACGAGTCGGAGACGGTGGTGAGCATGGCGATGGGCTCGGTCTCAGAGCCGCGGGTATCGTACTGCGAGAGGATGACGCATGCGTGAGTCGGGCGCGAGAACGTGACCGAGTATGACACGGTGTGGTTCTCGTCCTTGCCCGACCACGCACCGGCGGCACGGTAGCGGTGCCACTCGGGTCCATTGAAGAGGCGGCAGACAAAGAGCGACGAGAACTGCTTGCGGAAGTCCTCAAAGGCCATCCAGAACTCGCCGTCGTCACCGGCCACAAAGCCGACCTTGGCCTTGCGGCGCGGAGTCCAGTTCTTGGTGTCGGCGTCAGACCACGGGCCTTCCCACTCGGTTTTGGCCCACGGGTTGCGGAGCTTGAGCAGCGAAAAGCCGTCGACCTCGGCGACGTCCAGGATCGAGTATGCATGGCCCTGCACAATGCCGTCGATGACCTGGGTGTCGGTTCCGGCCTGCGAGCCTGCACCGAGCAGATGGCCCTCCGAGTTCCAGCGGAGGAGGTCCTGGAAGAGCTCACCCGACGCCACCTTTTGCTGGACCGAGGGGACCGAGAACCAGTATGCCGACGGCACGCCGCCAGTGAGGTCGGCGAGACCCTCGTGGATGAACCCACCCTCGAGCGCCTGGTACCCGCCGTGGAGCTTGGCGTACGCCTTCTCGATGACCGAGACCCATGCTTCGTTGGGGTCTGTCGACCGCGCAAACAGCGGCTCGCCGCCGGCCCTGGGCACCTTGTCGTTGACAAGGACTTCACGCCACACGCCATCCTTGTAAAACCGCGCTGCGTACACCCCACGCTCACCGGACGGGTTCGACTTGCCAAAGGTGGTGGGAATGATGCCGCCGCTCTGGTGCGCAGCCGCGGCGGCAATCGAGGCCAGGAACCAGCAGTCGCCGAGCGCGCCCTGCGCAATGTCACCGGCGTCGGCGCCGCCCTTGAACAGGTCGGCGCCCAGACGCGACCACGACGACTCGGAAATGTCCGAGTCGTCCCAGCCCGACGAGTACTCGGACGCGGCCTTGAGCGCCTCCTTGTACCGGCGCGAGGTGAGCGGCCGGAGCGGGGTCTTGAGCGCTGTCACGTTGCTGCTGCGGAACGCCTTGGCCTTGGCCCGGTTCTTAGTCGCTGCTGAAGCTTGGACCACGTTTGAGCGGTGGTCGACCAGGCCCGGCTCGCCAAAGTCCTCGGCCGACAGTTCCTCGTTGTGGGCGAGGCCAAAGAGATCGGCCTCATCCGCGCCCATGCGGCCCTCGAGCGTGGCACCGCCAATGACCGGCATGTTGCCGGCAAGCTCTGCCATCCTGTCGTTGGCCGAGATCGACAGCATCGACATCGAGTACGACGCCGAGTACGACGAGCCCTCTTCCTCCTCCCACACCTCGACATCAGATCCGTACGACGAGGCATTGTAGCGGGCTGAGAGCTTGTAGCTGCCCTCGACTGCCGAGTACTCTTCCTCTTCGGTGTACGAGCCCGAGCCCGAGCTTGAGCCCGAGCCCAGCGCACCAGCGAGCTTGGCCTTGGCAGCGGCAAACACCGACTTGGCCTTTTCCGCCCCATAAACGCCACCAGCTTCGACGCCAGCGTTGTCGCCGGCATCGGCGACCGAGACCGGGATCGGGGCCTTGTACCGACCTTGAGCCTGCTTGCGGCGGGCGGCGCCAGCGGTGTCCTGCTGGAGTGCCTTGCGGCGGGCGCGCTCACGAGAGTTGCGGCGGGCCATCTGTGCGTAGTACGCCGAGACAAAGGTCTCGATGTCAGCCTCGCTCCAGCGGGCAATGTCGCGGTCGGTGAGGTCGGCGTAGGTCTCGGCGGCCTCACCAGGATACTTCATGTCGCGGAGGGTCCACTCGATGGCGGCCATCTCGTCGCGGACAGCTTGCGCGCGGTGGTCGCCGATGAGCATGCAGAGGGCGGCGGCAAACTTTTGCTCGGCAGTCCAGCTCGCGTTGAGCTCTGCGTCAAGCTTGTTGAGCTCGAGGTACTCGTCGACCGTCTTGGCGGTCCGTGCCGCGTGGAAGACGTCCGAGAGGATGGTCGACGACGGGCGGACCGACTGGAGGTACTGGGTGGCAGCCGAAGCCCGGAGCGTCTCGACGGCGGCTGACGGCGTGGCGCGGGCGGCAGAGAGGAACGACGATGCCCGAGTGTTGAGCAGGTACAGCGTGTACGCGAGCATGATTGAGAGCGTGAGCGAGGAGGTGACGAGGCCGACCCACGGCGGGTTGAGGAAGAGCGTGGCAACCACGCCCCAGGCGACCACGGTGAGAAGGGCGGCGTAGACAAGGAGGACTGTCGATGTCACCGAGACCATGACCTTGCGGGTCTTGGAATACTGGAAGACCGGGAAGAGGAAGCGGCCGTAGAAAATGGGCGATGATGACGATGACCAGTAGACGGTCGAGATGCGTTGGAGGGCGCGCGAGGCGGTAAAGACAAAGAGGCAGGCCCAGCCAATGGAGAAGCCGACAAACGGCGCGGCGACAAAGCCGATGATGACACCGACGGCAGCGCAGACGACAAGGAGGGCAAGACCACCGATGCGGAAGAGGCGCGGCAGGAAAAAGTCGTTGTGCGCCCAGTAGAGCGCTGTGGCGATACCGGCGCAGCCGAAGAGGACAACGGCGGCGACGATGGTGCCGGCGACGACCGAGACGATGGCGGTGAGGAGGGCGGCAAAGACGATGAAAAGGACAGCTGTGAGGACGAGCGCGAGGCCGAGGAAGAGCGAGACGCGGTAGCCGCGATCGCGCCACTGGATGAGGGCCATGGCTAGCGCGATGAGAGTCGGATACATGACGCCGCCGAGGATGAGGCCAAACGAGCTCTTGTTGATCTCCGCGTCGAGCTCCGAGTCCCAGAGCGCGGCACCGGCGCCCCAGAGGATAACAAGGATGACCACCAGAGAAGTGACGACAACCGGGTCCCAGGCGCGGAGTGTGTGGTAGAAGCGGTAGAGCGCAATGGCGGTGAGGGTGACGATGGCAGTGATGCCGGTGACAACGAATCCGTGCCATGCCGGTGAGTTGACGCTGGCGATGACAAAAGTGGCGGCGAGGAGGATAGCCAGCATGGAGGAAGCGGCAGCGGCAAAGACCCAGTGCGACTCGTTGGCCTTGTGGTAGTGCGCGTACATGGGGTTTGTCGGCCAGTCGAAAAAGGCGATTAGGCCAGCCACAAAGTAGGGCGGCGCAAAGATGGCGACGCAAAGCGTGACTACCGACTCGGTGGCAGTGTAGAAGAGAAGGCCAGCGCCGACCGATACGGCCTCCACAAGGAGGCTTGCAGCGGCAAGCTGCCACGAGACCCGGTATGCCGAGCGCTGGTAGACGCGGTAGACGGCCCAGAGGGCCGGAAGGACAAATGAGAGGAGGAGGGCGGCAAAGCCGACGATCCACTGCTCAAACGAGACGCCACGGACGGTGACTTTTTCGGCGAGGTCGGCACCGGCGACAATGGCGATGTCGAGGCCAAAGGCGGCGACAAGGACGACAAAGGCAAGGGTCTTGGAGCGGAGCCAGGGGAACAACTGAACGATGCGAGTCCGCTCCAGGAACATGTCACCCGAGTCGGAGACAGCCGCCGAGACCGAGGTGGCCGAGGCCGAGATGGCCGAGCCCGAGGCGGAGGTCTTGGGCGAGGCGCCGACGAGCGACTTGATGAGGGCGGCCTTGGAGTGGAGCATCGAGACCGGGACCGGGAGCTTCTTGTTGACGATATGGATGCCGAGGGCGGTGGCCGAGACAGCGTAGGTAGTGGCGTGCGCAAAGAACCAGTAAGACTCACCGTAGAAGATCATGGACGAGCGCGAGGCGATGAGAAAGAGAGCGTTGACCGAGGCCGGGAGCTTGGACTTGCGCGAGAGGTTGTACATGACGAGGACGGCGTCGAGAACGACGAGGAGGAGCGAGTTTGCGACGGCGATGCGGGTAAACTGCGAGCACGACTCGTCAGCCGAGCACTGGCCGTCGTGCTCGAGACGCCAGGCGGTGACGATGTAGCCGACGAGCGCGTGGTACGAGACGATGGTGAGGATGAACGAGGCCCACGACCGCTTGTTGCCCGACCACGAGAAGAGGCGCAGCGAGCGCGAGTAGTGGGTGGCGGCAAGTGCCCGAAAGTCGCCAAAGATCGAGCCAGTGTACTCGATAAAGCCAGCGACAATGAGCGGGTACGAGTTGAGCGAGAGCCAGACCTGGGTCACGCCGATAAAGGTGTACGGCTCGGTGGTAAAGGCGATGTAGACCATAAAGACGACAAAGGTGCAAGAGATGGTCATGAAAGAGAGGACCGGCCAGATGGTGAGCCGCCACGCGGTTGCCGCCCAGTTGAAGAGCGCAAAGCCGGTGAAGAGCAGGTAGGTACCGCCGAGTAGGATGGCGACGCCAAGGACGTTGACGACGCGATCCGAGACGGCGGCAGCCCAGGCGAGGAGGTAGGCAAAGGGCCACGAGACGATGGCAACGGTGGCAAAGGTCATGACGTGCTTGCCCACGGTAAAGCTGCGGCTACCCCATCCACGCGAGGCCCAGAGCTTGGCGAGGGTAGCCTTCGCCCTGTTGGGCCGGTAGTGGACGACCCAGTGCTGGAAGAGCCAAGCCAGGACGGTAAAGAGGACGCATGGCAGGCCAAGGTAGAGCGTCAGCCTCCAGAACGTGGCCTGGTCGATGTCACGCTCCAGCGAGTCGGCGATCGTCCCGCGGTTGGTGTCGATGCGGTCGGCCACTGTAGATTTGTGAGTTAAAGGTGGGGCAGGGAGGAGGAGGGGGGAGGTGAGGGTTGGTGGGCGTACTTTGGAACGGAGGCAATGCGGCGAAGGGGAGGGGATGGAGGGAGTGGAGAGGAGGAGTGAGGAGGGTGGAGCTAGAGGGTAGCGTGTGCGTGTGTGTGTGTGTGTGTGTAGTGTGGGAGTGGTGTGTGTGTGTGGGGACAGTGCATGAGCGGCGAGGGTGGACCGGGCTGGTGGACGTGCGGGTCGAGGTCGAACAGGCGTGGGTTGGGCTGGTGGGTGGGTGGGTGGGGGGT
>NW_013657676.1:261381-284874 GCF_000142905.1 Thecamonas trahens ATCC 50062 | reverse complement strand
CCCCCCCCCCTCCCGTTCTCTTCAACCTCTCTCGGCAGCTGCACCGAGTCCCAGCCAGCAACGCTTCCCTTCCCACTACCACCCTCTTCCCCTCCCCCCGCGGCCGCCAACTTGCGTTCGTATCACGAGCGTGTCCCGTGCCGCGTGCCGCGCTAGCTCCGCAAAGGGCAAGGGCTGGAGATAGGGGAGGGGCATCCTTCCTACAGCTGGGACAGGAGCCATGTATGCGGTGCCGCACCCATGGGCCAAGCCGGTCTCGCATGCCGGCCCGTGGCGCAGTCTATCGCGGAGCGAGCTGGACGAGGCCTGGGTTGAAGCTGAAGTGGCCGAGGCTGTGGACGATGCGCCGCCATGGGCGCCGGGCGCGCGCTGCATGCGCTACGAGGTGGCGGTGACGGTGACGGCCGACGCAGACGGCGCGGCGCCGGCGAGCTGGCGGGTTCACCGTACGTACTCACAGTTTGACGCCTTTCACACTGCGCTGACCGAGGCGCTCCGGCACGAGGTCGTAGGCTTGCCTGATCTGCCACAGATGCCGGCCAAGACGTGGGGTCTGCGCTCGCGGTCGCGGGCGCCGGCCGTCGTCGCCGCGCGTCGGGCCGCCTTTGATCTCCTCCTCGATGTTGTGTGCTCGCACGAGATTGTCCGCTCGCTCCCTGTTGTCCGTGCCTTTCTGGACATTGGCACACACGTGCTCGCACCGACCGGCCGGGTCTTGGTGGTGCTCCCGGACCGCGGCGTCGACCTCGCAGACGTGGCCAGCGCGTGGCGGGTCCTTTCCGAGGCTGCAGTTGATGTTGTGTTTGCCACACCGCGCGGAGCAGTGCCTGTTGCCGACGAGGCGCTGCTCAGCGCCGCACCTCGTGACGTCCAGTTTGAGGCCGCGCAGCTTATGGAGGCCTCGACCTTCTGCGAGCCGCTGGACGTGTGCGACGCGCATCCGGACGCATACGCAGGCCTTTACTTACCATCAGGACTCAGCGTCGAGTACCAAGCTGCGATGCTGGAGAGCCGCGAGGTGGCACTGGCTGTGGCGCAGTTTTGGGCTGCCGGACTCCCGATCGCCACTGTTGGCGGCGCGGTGCTGGTTCTGTCCAAGGTCACCGTGCCCGGCTCGACATCATCGCTGCTGGACGGGCGTGCGGTGACGACACTGCCCGGTAGCGCGCAGCGCAAGACGCGCCTCATCCGCGGCTCGCAGTATGCGGTGTCAGACGCCGGCACATTTGCGGCGCAGCTTGAGCGGGTCGCCGGCGTGTCGTTGATGCCGGGCCCTCTACTGCTGGGCAAGCCCGGGACCGCGCTTGTGCCGGACGCGGCTGGCTATGTCGTGAGTGACGGCCAACTTGTGAGCGGTCGGTGGTGGGGCGATGCGTACGCCGCCGCCGCTGCCCTTGTCTCGGCGTCGGCGCTCGGCTTTGTGGGTAGTGCGCCCGGAACCGCACCGAGCTCGCCGGTCACTTCGCCCGACTCGTCGCCGCAGCTTGCGGTGGCCACGCTAGTGGCGGCGCCGCACGAGCGGCCAGCAAGTGGCAGTGGCGGCGAGTCAGCAACGTTGGGCCTCTCGCCGGCCTCGGCCATTGCCGCGCACGGCGAGCGGTTGCCGCCGCGGCTCCGCGACGCCATGTGGAACGTGGCGCGGGTGTATTACGTCGGGACAGGGCGTGATCCGGTCTGGCCAAGCGATGAGGCGGCACAGGTCGAGGTTCTTCCTGCCGGCGCGAGCATTGCGTTTCGGTTTGAGGTGCTGGGCATGGCCGGCGAGGGCGTGTCGGGCGCGGTGGCGACGGTGCGCGACCACGCTGTGGCCGGCACGCCGGTGCGGGCACTCAAGGTCCTTCACGCATCGGCGGACATGGCGGCACTCGGCTGGCACGAGCTCGACATGCTGGACCACTTGTCGGGCGCGCTGGAAGCTTCCGGCTTTGAGCGGGACTCACTCGCAGCGCTCCCGATCCTGCTCCCGCTGGAGTCGTTTGAGGCCAAGGCGCACATGTGCATTCTGCTGGAGTGGTGTGCTTGCGACCTGCTACACTACATGCGGAGCTCACTCAAAGCGGCGGAGGCTGGTGCGCGGGCCGCGACGGCGTGCGGCGTGGTCCGCGATGGCTGTGAGGCACTGGCGCTTCACGGGCTCGCCGGGCTCGTTCATGGCGACGTCAAGCCGGAGAACATCTTGGTTGTGTGCACCGATGGAGAGGCGGAGCGGTTCCGACTGACCGACTACGGCTCGTCGTTTCGGATTGCTGATGCGCAGCGGGTCTCGCACCTGCAAACGCTGCTGTACCGGTCGCCCGAGGCTGTGGTCGGGTACACGGGCGCGTACGGGAGCGGGACCGACGGGTGGTCGCTGGCGTGCGTGGCGTTCGAGGTTGCATCTGGCGGAAAGCCGCTGTTCAACGTTGCCAACGAGGCGCAGGCGCTGGCGGGCATGGTCGAGCTCCTGGGGCCACCGCCGACGAGCTGGCTGGCGCGTGCCGCTGCCGAGTGCCCTGACAAGGCGCTGCGGTACGAGGCGCTGCTTGCGCCGGCGAGCGAGTCGAGCCCTGCCCCTCGCTCGCGGGACGAGGTTGTAGCCGAACTGCGGTCTCGACTCGAGTGGAGCACAAGGTCGGCGAGCAACGAGCAGTGGCTGCTGGAGTTTATGGGCGGGATGCTGCAGTGGGAGGCGAGCGCGCGCGAGGTGGAGCTTGCGGCCTACACCGTTGTCGACACCGCCGGCGCCAGCGCGGCATCGTGCTGAGCTCAGCTTTGCACGGCAAACGAGTCGAGGAGCGAGACGACGTATGGGTTGGACGAGTTGCGGAGCTTGGCAATGAGCGGAGAGAGGGCGGAGCGGTCGGCATCGGAGAGCTCTGCGGCCAGGGCGTCGTCGAGCTGGACCGTGCCCGCCAGCTGGGTCTTGGCTGCGGCGAGAAAGTCCTTGATGGCGGCTTCGCCGGCGGCGACAATGTCTGCGGAAAGGTTCTTTGCGCGCTTGGGCGCCGGCAAGTCACCCGACTCGAGGCCCGCGGCCATCGAGTCAAAGTCTTCGAGGGCTTCAGCCTTGCGCTTGGCCATGTTGATGACGCGCGGCGGAAAGTGGGCGAGGCGTGCGACGTGAATGCCAAAGGAGCGGTCGCACGGGCCAGGGCGGACCTTGTAGAGGAGGGTGAGGGCATCGTCTGCGGTGTGGGCAGTGACGTGGACGTTGGTGACGGCCCTAGGGAGGAGCGACTCGAGCTGGGTGAGCTCATGAAAGTGTGTGGCAAAGAGGCAGAGCGAGCCGAGGTCCTTGGCAATGTGCTCGGCGATGGCGTAGGCGAGGCCGTATCCGTCGTAGGTCGAGGTGCCGCGGCCGAGCTCGTCGATGATGATGAGCGAGGCCGGCGAGGCGGTGGCGAGGATGGAGGCGGTCTCGAGCATCTCTGCCATAAAGGTGGAGACGCCGCGGAGCTGCGAGTCGCCGGCGCCGACGCGAGCGAGGATGCAGTCGACGAGCGGGATGGTGGCGGAGGATGCGGGGACGAAGCAGCCGATTTGTGCCATGAGGACGATGACGCCGACCTGGCGGATGTACGTCGACTTGCCGCCCATGTTGGGCCCGGTCATGAGGAGGAGGCGCTTGTCGCCGGGCGGGCCAAGCTCGACGTTGTTGGGGATAAACTGAATGTCGGGCATGGCCTCGAGGCACGGGTGGCGCGAGTCGATGAGCGAGAGGCCGGCGGTGCCGTGCGGAACGAGGGTGGGGCGGATGTAGGGGATGGGCGCGGAGAGCGAGGCTTCTGCGAGGGCGACGAGGACGTCGAGCGAGGCAACGATGTCGTTGAGGTCCTCAAACACGGCGGTGTAGGTGGCGCCGATGCCGAGGACCTTGGCTTCGATCTCGGCCTGCTGGGCGGCGTAGGCCTTGACGGTGGTGCGGTACGAGGCGGAGAGCTTGAGCAGGTCGGGGTGGCAAACTTGACACCGTCCTTGCGGGTCTCGAGGGTGGTGTAGCGGGCGTCGCCGCGGAGGATCTTCTCCTTGGAGCGGGCGATGCGCATGTAGTAGCCGTGCTGGTCGTTGACCTCGAGCTTGACAAAAGCGGCGGACGACTTGGCCTTGGCCTTTGCAGCGAGGCGGGCGTTGACGTCGCCGTGAATGGCCTCGATGCGGGCGATGAGGGCATCGCGGGCGGTGGCGAGCTTGTCGAGCTGGGCGTCGACGGAGCGGAGGATGA
The DNA here is from genome assembly GCF_000142905.1 of Thecamonas trahens ATCC 50062. Classification (NCBI taxonomy): domain Eukaryota; order Apusomonadida; family Apusomonadidae; genus Thecamonas; species Thecamonas trahens. The sequence continues at coordinate 280,673 of NW_013657676.1, read as the reverse complement.
CAAAGTCGTGGGCGTCTGCGCGGGCGAGGTCGATGGTGGACTCGACGAGCTGCTGGAAGGGCTTGAGGTCTGTGGCGACTTCGGCGAGCGGGACGGCAAAGGCCGAGGCTAGGAGCTCCGCGCCCGGCCCCGTCCATGAGTTGAGCGTCTCGACGATGGCCGGGAGCTTGGCGGCGACCTGGTAGAGCCGGACCATGTCCTCGAGCGAGGCGCGCGACTTGAGGAACTTGGAGGCGAGACGGAAGAGATCCGGGACGGTCTTGAGCAGCTCCGAGTGGAGCGAGGTGCGGACGGCGACTGCGTCGACAAAGAGGGCGACAAGGTCGAGGCGACGGTTGATCTTGACAATGTCCAGCAGCGGCTGCTTGATCCACTGGTGGAGCTTGCGCGAGCCCTGCGGGGTCTTGCACCTGTTGAGGAGCGAGAAGAGCGAGCCGCCGCCGGTCGAGGCCGACGACGCGCCGGGCCCGGTCTCGAAGAGATGGAGGGCGGCAAGGGCAGCGGCGTCGAGGCGCATGTACTCGGCGAGGTTGAGCGCCGAGAGCTTGTACTTGCCGTACAGCGAGGGGTCGTCCAGCAGCTCGAGGTACTTGAGGAGGGCACCGAGAGCAGAGGCAGCGGCGCGCGCGTCGAGCTCGGCGAGCGGCTTGTCGGCGTCAAGCCCGGTGAGCCGGCGGACGTCCTGCTCGATGCTGTTGGCCGAGAATGACGAGGCCGACTTGGTGGTGGCAAGGACGCCAGCAGCTTGGGCGATGCCAAGCAGCCGCTTGGAGGTCTGCGGCGGGAGGTTGGCCGGAAGAATGACTTCCGAGGCACCGGTTTGGATGAGGAGCGCCTCAAAGTTGGTAAACTGGTCGTTCTCCGGCATTTCCGCGAGACGGAGGCGGCGAGCGGCAATGTCGACGGCGGCCGCCGCCAGAATGGCCGAGCCTGCCGGTCCTGACGTGACCTTGACGGCGACGATGGCGCTGGCACCGGCGGTCGTCGATGCTTCGCCGGCCTCGGCGCTGGCGCCGGCGGCCTTGAACACCAGATCCTCAAAGCACTTGAGGTTGCCCGGCGATGCCGTGTCGGTCAGCGCCCACTTACCGCTCCGGCGGGCATGTACCTCGACCTTGAGCCTACGGTTCATGAGCAGGTCGCGGACGGTGTCCTGGAACATGCCGCGCGAGAGGGAGACGTGAGGGATGGCGTCGGGCGAGCTGGCGTCGCCGCCAAGGTGGCGGACGACGGCTTTGGTCTTGTAGTACTCCATGGCCACAAACAGGGCGTCATCGCCAGCCACTGTCCAGTAGTCTTTGCGAGAGAAGAGGCGCAATGTGTTGTCCGGCTTGGGCGGAAGGCTGCGGATGTAGGCCACGAGTCCGGACGCTGCCGTCGACGACGACGACCCGCCGCTGGCTCCGCCTGGAAAAGGTCGTAGAATCGTCGATTGCGGCCGGAGGAGGGGGAGAGGGGGGAGGGGTGAGTGACGGGGAAAGAGCAAGCAAAGGAATGAGGAGAAGGGGGTGTGGGCAGGGGAGGAGAGGAAGGGAGGGGCGTACCGCTGTACTGGAGCATGGTGGAGATGGGTGGTGGGTGGGGTGGGCGCGAGCGGTGGCTTTGGGTGAGCGGTGCGTGTGAGTCGGGGGGGGGGGGGAATGGTGAGACGTATTTGATGGCCACTGGATGGGCAAAGGGATACGGCTCTGATGTGAGAAGGGCAGAGCTACAGCTTTCGGCGCTTCTTGGCGGTGTTGTGGTAGGGACGGAGTTCCCATTCCGAGTCTGCCTCGCGCTGCTCGAGGGTGCCGAGGACGATCTTGTAGGGGCGGAGCTCGAAACGCGGCCCGACCTCGACGAGTTCGACGTCGTCAGGCGTGTGGCCGTGCTGCTCGTAGACGTGGTGGCGGAAGGAGATGTAGTCGGCCTCGTTGATGAAGGACATGACGCGCTTGGACTCGTCCTTGGGAACCGGGAACAGGTACTTGAGGATGTCTGCGACGCGCTGGCCGAGGCGGGTGGTAAAGCCGTGGAAGATGAGGTGCGGATAGGCCTCGGAGACCTTGGTGGCAGCCTTGATCTCGTGGCGGGTGACTACGTTGGCCAGGGTAAAGTACGCCGTGGGACCAAAGGGAAAGTGGCAGACAACCAGGCCGTCCGGAATGCCGCGGTGCTCCTGGACGACGACCAGATCGGTGACGTTGTTCTCACGGCAGGCATCCATCAGGTCCTTGGTCCGGTACCCGCCGCGGTTGATCCGCTGCGCGTTGGGGAAGAGCAAGCGGATCTCCTTGGCAAACTGCTTGAGGAGGACCGACGGCTCGCGGGAGGTCGTCACCACCACCCGCGGGTCGAACACTCCCGCGTTTGCATACTCGTTGTCCATCAGCTCGGCCTGCAGCGCCGCTGCAGAGCCCTCGCCACCAGCATCGTCCATCTCCATCTCTGCCGCCAGTTCGGCCACATCCCGCCGCAGCTGCGGGTCGATCATGCGGCCCTCATCGAGCGCCTTGCGCAGCCGCTCCTTCTTCTCGGCCTTGGCCCGCTCCTTGGCCTCTTGGCTCTTCTGGTAGATGTAGTCCTTGCGCAGCCGGATGTTGCGGCGGATCTATGTGCGTGTGGGTGGGGGTGGGGGGTGGAGGGAGTGAGTGGGGGTGGGGGGGAGTGAGGGAGGGAAGAGGAGGAGGATGGATGGGAGCGCAGGATGGACGGGGTGGACGGGTGGGAGGAGGGGGAAGGGGAGTGGGGTGACGAACCATGGTTGTATGTATATACGTGTGTATGTGTGTGTGTGTGTGTGTGTGTATGTGTGGAGGGGTGAGGAGGGTGGGGAAGGGAATGGCGTGGGTGAGGTGTTGCTGTCGTATGGCTCGTAGCGCGTGAGGGGCTTGGGAGGAGGGGGATCAGGGGGGGAAGCAGTTACTTGATGATGAGGACCGAGCAGTGGGCATGCTGGATGCAGTACGAGGCGACATAGCCGAGATGGACGTCCGCAGAGTTGTGCTGGCGGCCAGACTGGCCCTCAAAGCCCATGGCAAGGACGTCGGCGTCGATGCGGTGGGCGACGTCGATGATAGCCGGGCCGACCTCGGCGACGTCGCGGACGACCTCGGTCTCGACGCGGGCGACACCGGCCTCGTGAGCCAGCTCCTCAAACGACTGCATGGTGGCGAGCATGGCATCGTGGCGGGCAGCAAACTCGGCCTCAAATTTGGCCGAGGACATGAGCGGCGGCTTGTGGCGCGGGTCGAGCTTGCGGACAACGACGACGAGGTGGAGGGAGTGCTCACGGCCCTGCAGGTCAGTGAGAACGTGCTGGAACGCGCGGTGGCATGATTCGCCACCATCGACCGCCACTAGGTAGCGGCGCGGCCGGTTGGCGGCGGTGTCGGCCGTCACAAAGTTGCCCATGAAGGCAAGCAGCTGCGGCGTCGCACGCACGGCCCGCGTAAACTCGGGGATGTTGAGTGCGCCGTCGGCATCAAGATCGCACTCGGCAAAGATGGTGTCGACAAACTGCGACAAGGCGTCGATGTCAACGCCGGCGTCGGCAACACCTGCACTGTTGATCGAGCTGCTGGCGTCGGAAGGCAGCACTCCCGGCACGCCCTCGCCCGACGACCGGATGAGCGGCGCGAGGTGGGTCAGCACCTTGAGCATCGATGCCCGCGACACCACGCCGCCTGACGTGGCGCCAAACATGTGGAAGGCCAGCAGAATGCGTTCCTCCAGCGAGCCGCGTGCGCAGATGGAAAGCGCCGAGAGAAGATCCTTAAAGTTGACGCTGTCCGACTCGTCGATGTCAAAGAGGGTAAAGACCTCGTCCAGCATCTCGCGCGAGTCCGAGAGTCCCGGAAGATGCAGCTCGTCCACAAGCTCGCCAAACTGATCGCGAGTCAGCTCCGATCCGCCGCACACCCGCTCGTAATGCTTGCGCAGATGCTTGACCTCGGAGAGGGTAAAGTGGGTGTCCTCCTGCGCCGCCGCAAGCGTCCGCATCTCTGCCTCCTTGGCATGGCCCTGGCCCATAATGCACCAGTTTCTCAAAGCGGGGGACTTGAGGTTGAGGTGGGAGAAAAGATGTGTGTGTGTGAGGCTCGAGCTGGGTGGGACTGTGTCGGCCGGGAGATGGGTATCGGTGCTTGTTTGTTTGCGTGGAGCCGAGGGGCCCGTGCCGTGGCTGTCCGTGTGACCCAAACCCGCGTCGATGTTTGGGTTAGTTTCGGACGCGGAAGTGACGGCAGTTCGGTCTGTCTCTCACCTGCCAGCACCAGCTGCACCTGCTTGTGCTTGTGCCGCCACTCGCCGAATGCTGCCACCTCCACTCTACAATCATACCCAAGTCATGGGTGGTGTCTCGTCCATTCACAGGGACGACGACGACGACGCGGTGGTCAACCACGACTTGCCAACGCCTCCTTCGCCTGCACCAGCCTCGCCGTCGCCTGGCCCTGCCACCGCCGCTAACACCCCGCACACTCGCCGCCGCATCCCGTCGCTCACGATCGTCCCGCCATCGTCTTCGCCGGCCGGCACGCTCGTGGTCTCGCCAGGATCGGGCTCGGCCTCGGGCCCGCCGTCGACGTACGGCACCCCGCGCGGGGCTTTCTCCACCGGCTCGATGGCCGACGTTGTGTTCTCAGCCGGCGGCACGGGCGACGATCCGGACTCGCCACATCCCGTCGCTGACTCGGAGCCTGACGATCCGGATCAAGCCTTTGTCACCGTCCTCCGCGACCTTGCAGGCGAGGCGCAGCGCTTGCCAGGTGTTGAGACGGCCATGCCCAAGCCCGTGTTGTCTGCGGACGAGGGTCGTGCTGAGACTGGCGAGCCCGGCGGCAACGAGCTCAATGTGGTCGAGTACGACGACATTGGCGGCCCGCCGCCGCGGACGACACCCGCTGGCTCGCGTGCGCCGTCCCCGGCGCCGGACGAGTTTGCCATTGCTGCCGCAGCTTGCGTCCCCGAGCACGTTCTGCCGTCGTCGGACACACCGCCGGATCCGTACCTCTACGACGCGATCATTGGCTACGACGAAGACCGCATGCACGAGTTCAAGGCTGTCCAGCGAGCGCGGACTCCGGTCCGTCGCATTTCTGACTACCTCTCCAAGTACCTCAACTCGCTCATCAACACCAACGGCGGGTGCGTGTACTTTGGCGTCACCGACGACGGAGTCATCAAGGGCGTTGTCCTCAATCGCTCCAATCGCGACGACCTTCGCCTCGCCACTGACCGCGTCCTTCACGACATGTGGCCGCCTGTTGACTCGTCGCTCATCGCCATTCGCTTTGTCCCGGTTCTCAACGCACCGGCCTACCCCACCTTTGTTGTCGAGTTCCACATTGCCCGCGGCCCGGCTCCGGTCTATCTCATTGGCCGCAACAAGCCGACGGCATACATTCGCCGTGACTCGTCGACCTACGTCATGCCGATGCAGCTCATTCTCGAGCGCATGAACGCTCCACCGGGCACGGCTGCCGCCCTCGGTGCGCCGCCCCAGCCGTCTGGCCCGACCTCGCGCCTCAACACCTCACAGTACAAGATCATCACCCACGGCTCGGTCCCGTCGGCCCGCGATGGGCTCGTGGGTGCCACCCTTGACGACATCCGGTCCGAGGCCTCGCCCATCAAGGCTGTTGTTGTCGCCGGACCGCCCGGCATTGGCAAAGCCTCGTTTGCCCGCCAGCTTGTCGCCGGTCTCTCCGACGACTACCCGCGACAGTTTTCCATCTCGCTCCGGGTCACGCCGACGACCTACCTCACGCCTGCCGAAGCGCGCGCCTTTGTCGTCCGCGCCTTTTACCCCAACCTCGGATCGCTGCCCGTCCACGCAGCCGAGCTCGACGGCCTGTACCTCTCGTGCTTCCACGGCGAGCCATCGCTGCTGCTTCTCGAAGACGCGCCGTCGGCAAAGCTTGTCCACGAACTCTTGCCGTCATCGGCCTGCTGCGTCGTGGTCACCGCCGCGGTGCCCATTGCTGTCACTGATGTCCCAGCCGTCGACGTCCGCCTCGATCCGCTCGACCACAGCGACTCGGTTGCTTTTCTGCGGCACGCCAATCCGGAGCTCTCGCCGGACCAGGCGTCGTCGGTCGCCGTCCTCGCGGGCGGCTTCCCGCTTGCGCTCACAGTCATCTCGGCACTCCTCCGCAAGCGGGCTCACCTCCCGCTCGAACCGCTCCTTGACCGTCTCAATAACGTCGATCTCTTTGCGCTCTCCGATTCGTCGCTTGGTGCTGCGCTTGTTGCCTCGCTCGCCACCCTCTCGCACACCCAGCAGCTGCACTTTGTAGGCCTCGCCACGTTCCACGCAGACTTTGACGTCGACGCCGCTTCCCATGTCCTCTGCCTTGACCACGATGCTGCGTCGGAGCTTCTCGCCGAGCTTCACCACATCTTCCTCGTCCGCTACGCGCCAAGCACTGGGCGCTACTCGCTTCATCCACTCGTTCGCAAGTTTGTGGTCCACGAGCTCGCCGCCCTTGGCGCCGGTTCAGTGCCGGGGCCCGAGACGCGCGTCGAGCTCTCCCAGCCCGCTGCGCCGTCGCCGGCCCGACCGCGGCCCTCGCATGAAAATCGCCCACGGATTGCGGTGCCGGCCCGCGGTAGCGATGTCGGTCACGTCTCGGACGCCTTGGAGCCACAAGCTACTGCCTGGCCAAAGGCGCCGGGCATGTACTTTCGGGCCCGGTTCATCGAGTATTGCGCGGACAAAGTGGTCGAGCTCGCCGAGCTGCCTGACTTTGCAGCCGCCTTTCGGGCGTTTGTCGACCTCGAAGCGAGCATCATGCACGCGCTGGAAGAGTGCGTGCGGTACTCGCGGCTTCCGTGTGAGCTAGAGGCAGCAGGACCCGAGCCTCGCGTCGGGCTTGCGCCTCTGCACCAGCCCCCACCGCAGGCTCAGCCGCAGTGGATGCCAGCCGAGGTCCAGGCTTCGCTCGATGCGCTCCGAGTTGTTCGCGGCGTGGCGCCGCCCGAGGACCTGATGGCGCAGATGATCATTTCCGGCGGACGGCTGCTGCGGGCACGCTTCCCTCCAGCCACCTACATCGGACTCGTCCTCTCGCTTCGCAAGGTGCTTCTCGCTGCCGATCCAGAGAGCATCGACTCGCCGGTGGCGTCGCTCGCGCGGCTATTCTCGCCTCGCATGTGGGCGCACGATGCCACAGACTCCAAGCTCGCGGCTGTCCACCACGAGCTTGGAGTGGCGTACGCCAGCGACGGGCAGATCGCGCCGGCGTCCGAGGCCTTTGAAGCTGCGCTCAAGCTACGGCGCAGGCTCGCAAAGCGGCTGCCGGCCATCGTTCCTGTTTTGACGGAGAGTCTGTACGAGTACGGCATGGCGCAGCTGCAGGCGTGCCACTACCACGGCGCACACGCGCTCCTTGCCGAGGCTGCCGAGCTGGGGAGCTCGGACGAGGGCTCACTGGTCCAAGCGCGAGTTGAGCTCGGCCTCGCCTCGGTTTGCCGCGAGATGGCGCAGTACGCCAAGGCGGACGCGTTGCTCCGACATGCTCTTGAGGTGCTGGAGGCCATGGAAGCGCCTGACCACGGGCGGGCGACGTCTGGCGTGGCAGATGTCCGTGCGGCGTGCCTCGACCTTGTCGGCCAGCTGCGTCAGGCGCAGGGCCGCTACGGCCAGGCTCGACGGGCGCTCACCCGGGCGCTTGCGATCAAGGCTGAGTTGGCCGGCCCCGAGTCTGCTGGCGTCGCTGCTACCCGCATGCTCCTTGCCAGTGTCTATGGCGCCGAGTCCAACTACAACGCGTCTGAGGACGAGCTCGAGCAGGCGCTCGCCATCCGCCGCGACCTCTTTGGCCACGACCACCCGCTGGTGGCCAACACGCTCCGGCATCTCGCCTTTCTCAACTTTTACTCGTTTGACGACTACGAGCGTGCCGAGTCGCTCTACGAGCAGGCGCGCGACATAGTTTTGGCATCGGTTGGAACGCATCACGCCGAGTACGCAGCAATCATCAATGACATGGCACTCATCGCCTCGTATCGTCACGAGTACGACACTGCGTCAGCGCTCCTTCACCAGGCGCTCGACATCCGGACGGCTCTCTTTGATGAAAACCACCCGCTGGTGGCGGCGGTGCTCAACAATCTCGGCAACGTTCATCGCCGACTGAAGGACTTTGACGAGGCCAAGCGGTACCTCAACGCGGCACTCGCTATCCGCACACAGCGGTTTGGCGAGATGCACCCCGAGACTGCACGGACGCTCCACAACGTTGGCATGCTCCACCTCTATCTCCGAGAGTACGATCTAGCGCACAATCTCCTCGGGCGCGCACTCGAAGTCCGCTCGACGCTGCTCGGGCCGAACCATCCCGAGGTTGCTTCGGACCATTCGGCGCTCGGCTCGTACTGGCTCCACCGCAAGGATCTCCCCGCCGCCGAGGCCGCGCTCCTCGAGGCGCTGCGGATCAACAAGCTCTCACTCGGCGCCTCACACCGCAACGTCCTCCACAATCTTTCGGCACTGCAGACCGTCTACGCTACACGCCACGATTATGCCACTGGCGAGCCATACGTCCAGGAGGCGGTCTCGCTTGCATGCGCCAAGTTCGGCGTGGAGCATCCGCGCGCCGTCCGCGCCATCAAGGCGCTCCTCCGGTACTACTCGTCATGGCTCAAGCACGTGGCGCGGACCGAGCCACGGCCGAGCCCTGCCGAGCTCTCGGCCTTTTCTGCAGCACGCATCCGCTCTGCCCTCGACTGTCTCTATGCCGCACAGGCGGCAGCGTACACCACCAAGCTCGAAGACGAGCTCGAGCGGGTCGACGCGCTCCTCGCTCCGATGCCCGACTCGCCTGGCGCTGTGCCGTCATCGCCGCTCCGGCCACGGCCCACACCCTTTGAGATCCTGAGACCGGCACCGCTCGTTGTACCAGGCGTTGTGCCGCGGGCAGGGAGCGCCCGCGCCCTCCGTCACGCGCGGGCGGCAGCGAGCTGGGCCCATTACGCCGGGTATGCTGTCGCGGCTTCATGCGCCCTTGCAGTCGGCGCAATGGTCGTTCCGCGGATTGTGGCTGTGGTCAAGGGAAAGGCCAGGCAGTAAATGACCGACGCACCGGTCTCCAACTGGAGCGTGAGTCTGGTACGCTAGAGGTCGACCGCAAGCAAAACACACATCCATCCGACGTGATCCAGCCACGCCCACCACTGGCCATCACATGCTGACCACCGCCTGCTGACCACCGCCTGCCGCCCACCAGCCACCACGTCCACGTTGCGCACCACACACGACTCCTTCTCTCAGCCATGGCCTCGGAGAGCGACGTGGACGCGCAGCAAGCCTTGGCCGCCGCCCTGGCGTTTATTCCGTATGCCTACAAGGGGCCTGAGTCTCGATACAGTGGCGGGGTACGTGCTTGCGGTGGGAGGGGCTGTGTGTTGCGCAACGGAAGATGCCGGCCTCCTTCCCCCCCCCCCCCCCCCCCCCAGTCACCAGAGTAGCCCTCACTCACCCAGGTTGTCATCGGGACTGATAATCATATGTTGCTGGTGCTGGTGCTGGTGCTGCTGCTGGTGATGGTGGCGATGTGGCTATTCCCAACGACTGCCATCGGTGCCGAACCTCCACCCCGCAGGCGGTGTTCGTGGTCAAGGACGGGACCGGCGCCGAGGCGACTGTGCACACGGTGGTGGTCCGGGTTGTCGACGGCTTGGTGACTGTCGAGACCGAGGGCGAGGACGATGATTGTGATGCCTCCGCATGGCTGCCGCCGACTGTGGTCACTCTCTCGCCGCAGGTTCTGGTCGGCGTTCTCGCTGGGACGACCGACCCGATGCTGGCCATGATGTGCGGCCAGATCCTGGTCTCAGACCTCAACGGCCTGCTTGCCTTTGCCTCGGCCTTTGACTTTTCCAAGTCCCGCTTTGAAGCGTTTGCCGCAGAGGTGGAGCCTGCTTCGGGCCCGACACCCATACACTCGCCGCCCCCGTCGAGCTCGCACGGTGTTGCCATCCCCAAGGGCGCGACAGCAGCCGCCAAGGCCAAGGCCCACAGCCAAGCGCATCTGATGCAAGCTGCACGCGCCGCCGAGCGTGCACGACTGATCGCCGAGGCCAAGGCTCGTGGCGTGCGAGGTGCGGTCGTGCCTGCAGGTAACCTGCCGGCCGCAAGCACGTCACCGCTGACGAGCGAGGATGCCACAGAGAGTGCGACGCGTGCGGCTGGCGTGCGCGCGGCAATGGCAGCTTCTGGCGCAATCCTCCTCGCGTCGCTTGCTGCCATGCGCCGGCAGATCGAGGGTTTCCAGCCGTCGGAGGCGTACGAGGCTGCCAAGGCCTCGCTCGCCACCATCCGAGACCGGCTCGCCACCAACGAGTCACTGGGTGCACTTCAGGCATCACCTGTGGTTGCCCACATGAAGATGTTGGTGGCAACGTACGCCTCGACTCTGCGCATCGAGCGGAGGGCTGCCCTTGTCGGGTCGCTCGCGGTCGAAGCTGGAACACGCCTTGCCGCCGCTGTCCGCTCCGCAACAGGCAACGAGACACCGCATCAGGCTGCCGCCCGTCGCGGCGCCGTCCGTCGCGAGAGGGAAACGCTCCAGGCCCAACTGGCTGATCTTCGTGCCCAGAACGCGGCGTTGGCCGAGACCGGGACGCCGTGCGCGCCCGGGTCTGATCCGTCCGACGCCGCTCACGCCTTTGAGGCCGCGCTAAGCTCGCCAGACAGCTCCCCAGCCGCCACATAGCATGCCCATTACATTGCCACCGTGTAATTTCCCCTCTAGCCGGCCCCTCTGGAACTCTTGCGGGATGCTCTGCGGCGGCCCGGCCCTATCTTGCCGACCAACGCGCGGCGCGCGTGTTCGTCGTGTTCCTGGTGGGGACCACTCGACTCGCACCTCTCGTCGAGCCGAACCCCCCCCCCCCCCCCCACGCAGAACACCAGTATGCTCTCATTAGCGCGGGTGTGCACAGAACGCGCCGCGTGTAGCATCCGAGCCGTGGTCCAGGTGGCGCCCATGAGTGCGGGGCCGACTGCCGCCACGGCCGCGGCCGTAGCAGCCGCCGCCCGCCCTCCGGCGCCCATTCATCCACGACACGCTGTTGTGCACGAGGTGAGCGACCACGAGTCGGGCGGACGGACGATTCGCATCTTGGCTGCGCTTGCACCGCATGTCTCGCGGACGGCTCTCTTCCGCCTCCTTCGCGAGGGTGACGTCCGGGTGGTGCTCCCGCGGCCGGCACCTGGCGCTCCCGCCGAGGGCTCCCATGGGTGTGCCAACAAGCGACGGGCGCACTCGCTCCGGCTCCCTACCGGTTCGCTGGTCACTGCTGCCCCGGCTGCCACACGCATGCTCGCTGTGGAGCGGCAGGCAGGTCGAGACGGCGAGCGATGGCGAATGCAGACCAAGGTCAATCTTCCACACGATGCCGAGCTCGGGGTCAACGAGCTCATCCAGTTTGCCACGCCCGAGGTGCTTGTTGTCGACAAGCCAGTGGGCATGGCCGCACAAGGCGGCTCACCCGCCGACATGCACAGCTCGGTCGACGCGCTGCTGACCCACGCGGCCGAGCGCGGCGAGCTGCCCGGCCCAGACAGACTCGCCTTTGTCCGCCCACGGCTGGTGCATCGCTTGGACCGATGCACGTCAGGCCTGATGGTGCTAGCGCGGACGCGATCTGTTGCCGCCGACCTTGCGCACTCGTTTGCGGGCCAAACCGTGAGCAAGGGCTACCTCGGCGTCGTCACCGGCGTACTCGAGCCGGGTTCGACGCACACCATCAACCTCGCGCTGCGAACCGACGGCCATCGCGTCTCGCCATGCGGGACCGATGCCGCCGGCGCCAAGGCTGCTGTGACCTATGCCGAAGCCATTGCCGAGCTTGGCAACGGCAGCACGCTCGTGGCCTTCTTCCCCTCTACTGGGCGCAAGCACCAGATCCGAGCCCACGCCGCCTACGGGCTCGACATGCCGCTCGTTGGCGACATGGTCTACGACGCTCGGACCGGCCAGCGGCCGCATGTCCCTCGGCTCATGCTCCATGCCTCGGCTATTGCGCTGCCGAGCATCAACCTGGCGATCACCTCACGACCACCCGACTCGTTTGCTGCTGCGCTCGGCCTCCCGACCTCAACGCTCGACGCCGCGGTGCGCAAAGTCGAAGCACGTGTCCGCGACAGTGTAGACCTCGCGCAATCGCCAGTCACCACCCACCTTTGCTCACACTCGCGTGATCACAAGAGTAGCAGCGGGCGTCGCGGCGGGCGCGGTCCGGCTGCCCCCACCAACGCCCCTCCTCCGCCCGAGCATAGCACTGCCCGGTCTGCGTAAAGACTTCACTTCCGTCCACAACGTCGACCATGGACGCCACAGAGGTTTGCGCAGAGATGCGGGCGCTGCCCAAGGTCGAGCTCCATCGGCACCTCGAGGGCTCGTTGCGGCTGGAGAGCCTTGCTGCCCTCCTGCCTGTGGAGCGCGACGAGGCGGCGGCGGCGACGCTGGCGGCGAGCGGTGGCGACCGGATGACGGCGGCGCGAGCGTACTACTGCATTACCACGCCGGTGACTTCGCTTACAGAGTGTATGGACCGATTCGGTCGGCTGCAGGCGGTGTTTACAGACGCCGAAGTCATTGCGAGGCTGACGGCCGAGGTGGTGATCGACTCCGCCCGCGACGGTATCGCTCTTCTCGAGCTCCGATACTCGCCAGGCTACATCGGCATGGCCTGCGGCCTGGACTACGCCGCCGTCCACGACGCGGTGCGCAAGGGCGTGGCGGATGGCCGCAACCATCCTGACGCAGCAGGCCTGGTCGGTCTAGGTCTCATCGGCATCATCGATCGGTTCCAGACGCCGGCAGAAGCGCTGACCATCGCAAAGTTCTTTGTGGATGCCGGTGACTTTATCGGCGTCGATCTGGCCAACGACGAGGCTGCGTTTTGCGACTCGGTCTTTCCTGAAGCCTTTGCGCATGCTGCTGCCCATGGCCTCAAGGTCACAGTCCATGCTGGCGAGGTCGACTCGCCGCTCTCGGCCGGCTGGGTGGTGCGCGCAGTGAAAGAGCAGGGTGCGGTCCGGATTGGCCACGGCATCCACGTCATGGACGCCGACGACGCCGTCGCCGTCGTCCGCAGCGCAGGTACCGTCTTTGAGATCTCACCGTCGTCCAACTACCTCATCAACGCCGTCGCGTCGCTCGAGAGCCACCCGGTCCGGGCCATGCTCGACGCCGGCCTTCCGATTTGTCTCAACACCGATGATCCGGGCCTGTTTGACATCACGCTCTCGGGCGAGCTTGTCACGGCCATCCACAAGTGTGGCCTCACACGTGCCGAGGTCATCCAGGCCAATATCACTGCGCTCGACGCCTCGTTTCTGCCGATGAGCCCTGAGCTCGCCGCCGTGCGCGCCGAGCTCGAGACGCGTCTTGCAGCCGCGCTATGAGAGCGTCTTCGGCCGCTTAGCCAGCGGCTCAATGTCACCAAACGCCTCGGCGAGGGCCGCGTCATCGAGTCCGGCAAAGTAGTCAGTAGTCTGGCTTTGTGCTGGCGGAGGCCGAGGCCGAGACGGCTGGGACCCGCGAGCATGCTGCAGCCACAATGGTACGGGTGGTGACGTCTGGCTGGATGGAGGCAGCGGAGGCGGCTCGTCGACGGCGAACGTCGAGGCCGATGTCGGTGGCGGCGGAGCCACATGTGTGGCGGCGACACACGTGGCATTGCTGACTGCCGCAGGTTTGGCCTTGAACGACCGCTTGCGCTTGAGCCGATTACCAGAGTGGCGAACGGGCTTGATGGAGGCAGCCGGCGTCGACTTTGACGACTTGATGGCGAGCTCTGTCGACGAGTCAAAGACGCGCTTGGTTGGCGAGATGGCGGCGGCCGCTAAAGTGCCAGACGATGAGAGTAGGGCGGCCGTTACCGTCGTGACGTCGGGCATGCCGGCGTGGGGCTTGGCTTTGGCGTAGAAGGCCACAAACGCGCGAATAAAGTTAACAATGTTCTCGTCGACGGCGGAGGGCGTCGACGGCATCGAGCCGGAAAGCACGTCGTCTGCCACGGGCGCGTCGAGCAGAGAGACGAATGAGGCATACGCGAGCTCGACGGATGCCTTGGACCAGCCGAGGAGCGAACCGTTGAACGAGTCTCCGTTGGAGACGCAGAGCATGAGCTGGCGAAGAATGGTGTTGACTGACTTGCCTCGGGCAGTTGCTACTGACTGGAGCGCGAGGCCACGATCCTGGAAAAGGGCGAGCGACTGCTTGGCACTGGCAATGGCTTCGGCCCGAAACGCCTTGGCAAGGGGGACGTAAGGTTTGACTGCGGCGAGGAGCGCGGTGCCGACATTACCAACAACACGCGACGAGATCCCATTAATGGCGGTGAGCTCGGAGAGAGAAGCCGGGACGTGGTCGACGATGTCGTCCACAACAGTGGCCGACAACGAGGGCTCGATCGACAAGAGTGCAGAACGAAGCGCCGAGCGTGAGTTGATGATGAGCGACGAGCTCGGTGCGCGCTGCAGAAGGCCTTGTAGGGCCGGACGACTCGACTTTGGGCTGCAGTCGACGAGCAGCTCGGGGCCGGGGTGAAACACAAGCTTGTCGCATGCGATCTGCGGCTTGCCGGCGGCAACATACTCTTTTGCCTCGCGGGTGAGGGACCACTTGTCGAAGCCGCGAGAGCGACCACGGACAGCAATATGCGTTGAGACAATCATGCCGACTTTGATGAGGCGAAAGCCGAGCGCGCTCCACCAGCCAGGGGAGTGGTGGCTTCCGGCGTTGAGGAAGGTGCTAAAGTTGACCGGAAGGTTGCCGGGCGGCTTGGTTCCGTGCAGAAGCTTGATTGCCTTGGACGGGCCAGCGGTCTCGCCGCACACTTGCAGCGCGCCAAGGAGGAGAAAGGCGTCGCAGGAAAAGTCGATGAGCGGGGCGTCGCCAAGGTCACAGATGTCGCATGCATGACACGGCAATATGGACTCACCAAAGTAGGCGACCAGGCTTTGCTTGCGGCAAGTCTTTGCCGTGCTGACTAGCGCCTTGAGCGCGGACGCCGATGCAAGGCGCTGGGCATAAACGGCAGCGTCAGAGTTCTTGTCGACCTCAAAGTCGCTTGCGAGCCAGAAGCAGTAGCACTCGCAGAGGTCGCCATCACGGCCACCGCGGCCGATCTGCTGATAGTACGACTCTATTGACGACGGGGCGTGAGCGTGGATGACCGAGCGGATGTTGGCCTTGTCGATGCCCATGCCAAAGGCGATGGTGCAGACGACCACGTCGAGTTGGCCTGCGGTGAATCGATCCTGGATGCCCTTGCGCTGCGCGCCAAGCCCGGCGTGGTAGGCTTCGACGCGGCCGGCGCGACTCGACTTCAGCTTTGCTGCAATCCGTTCGGTGGCCTTGCGGGTCCGACAGTAGACGATAGATGGCTTGCGGGCGGCCGAGTCTTTCCCGGTCAGCAGCGGGACGACCTGCGAGTCGACAGAATCGATGACGCCAAACGAGAGGTGGAGGTTGGGCCTGTTGAACGAGCCGACCGAGACCAGAGGGTTAGTCAGCTGCATCGACTGGGCGAGCTCCTCAACCACACGGCTGGTGGCGGTGGCGGTGAGGGCGACGACGGGCGCTCCGGTGGCAGCCTTGACATCGGCGACGCGGCCCGGAAGGTCCAAGTATGCCTGGCGAAAGTCGTGGCCCCACTTGGAAATGCAGTGTGCCTCATCGATGGCAAGCAGAACAATGCGCGAGGCAAAAGCGGGGGCGGCAGCGAGGGCAGACGTGGTCAGCATTGACGACGCATACTCGGGCGACATGTAGACGATGCGGAGCGCGAGGGCGTCCTGATCGCCGGAAATAAGGCCGCTGCGAATGGCAGACGAGCCGGGATTACCGGAGCCCATAAATGTGGACGAGATGCCTAGCGAAGAGAGGCGGGCAGTCTGGTCGGCCATGAGGGCGATGAGCGGCGAGATGACGATGGTGAGTGGGGCGGCGGCGGCGGCGTCAGACAGATACGGCGGCGGGGTGGCGGCAAGGACAAGCGATGGCAGCTGGTAGACCATCGACTTGCCGGAGCCTGTAGCTTGGACCACAACCGCATCGCGACGGTCAGCCAGGAGGGCACGGAGGACATGGAGCTGCCAGACATGCGGCTGGTGGTAGCCCCAGGTGGTCTTCAGGGTGTCGAGGACAGCAGCGCGCAGCGGCTCCCACGAGCTTGATGCCGCCATGCCAAAGTAGCAGAATAGGCGGGAGTGGGGTGGCCGAGGTTGAGACCGAAGGGAACAAGCGAGTGCAGTGGGCATACTGAGCGTTTGGGAGCGTGAGCGAGGGCGAGGGCAGCCAGACACACTGCCTGTGTGACGTCGTCGCCAGCCGTCGAGTCGCCCATGCCGGGCCGTGCCACCGCCGCCAAGGGCAAGGGAAGCAGCCACCCCACTCCCACCCCACGCCCACCCCACTCCATCCCTCCACCCTCACCGCTGTCGGTCTTGTACACATCAGGCATGAGCGGCGCTCCGCCCCCGACCCGGGTGTATGCGCCCAAGCGCTTGTTGCGGCCGGCCTCGCCCAGGGCGGCCGCCATACGGCGCATGGTCCACGCCCGGACCCGCAAGGATGCCGAGGAGGAGCACGAGCGGACACATGAGACAGCGCTCTACCACGCCCGCCTGCAAGCGCAAGGTACGCCATCAGGCCCTTCCGGGCCATCGGCCCTATCCCCATCCCCCCCCCCCCCCCCCCCCTCCCCCACCACCACCAGCCGCAACCCACTCACCTCCATTGCCCAGTTGCTGCTACTGAGGACGCCGTCACCGCCACACGCTCCCGCCTGGCCGAGTTGAAGGCACAAAAGCGCAAGCTGTTCCTCTTGCTCAAGACCGTGCTCCTTGCTGACGAGCAGCGCCGTAAAGAGGCTGCTGCCGCCGAGGCTGCTGCTGCCGCCGCGCAGGCCGCCGCTGCTCAGGCTGCTGCTCAGGCTGCTGCCGCCGCGCAGGCCGCCATGCACCCTGCCACCGCACAAGGCTCTGCGCCCGGAACGCCGACGCCATTTGGAGGCCCAGGCCTGCACACCGCTCGTGGCCCTCGACCGGCGTTTGCTGGTACGCCACAGAACGGGTATCCGCCTCTAGGCAGCCATCGCGGCGGGCCGCCTGGCGGTGGGCGGTACCGCAGTGGGCCGCCGCGCGATTATCCGCCGCCGGCATACGACAGCTATCGCGATCGCGGGCCGGGTGGACCGGGTGGGCCGCCTCGCGACCGCGATCGTGGCGGTGGACCTGGCCCAGGCTCGGGCCCGGGCATGCGCGGCGGACCCGGCGGCCGGCAGTACCCGCCGCTGGGCGGACCGCCACATCGGCGGCTTGGGCCGTAGTCTGGGGCTGCTTAACCCTCTACAGTACGGAATGGACAAACTTGTCCATCGCGCAAGCCGCGCTCCGCGACGCTCCACAGACGTCGCAACATCCATCAATCGCGGTAAAAGAGTAGTACCATGTGCTGATGGCTGCTGTGGCCATTGGTGGGGGGGTGGGCCACAACAGAAAACATGGGGCGGCTGGCCGGCGGGGAGGACGTAGACGGCGACGTTGCCGAGCACGCCTGCTCGGCACAGTCGTCTGCGCGGGAAGGGGCCATGGTCGACGACAACCCGTTCGACGAGTACAGCAGCGACGGCGGCAACCCATTTGTATGTGGTGTGTGTGTGTGTGTGTGTGTGTGTGTGTGTGTGGGAGGGGGGGGGGAGGCGGAGCGGGGGGTGGCATGGGCGGAGCGGGGTCATGGCGCATGCGCTTGCACGACCAGCCGGCTGGTGGTATGCGAAAGGGGATTCACCGGAGGAGCATGGGTGTGTATGTGGTGGGCTTCCATGGGGTGGGAGACGGCGTGTAGGACTCGCATGATCGGTCGGGTGGCTCGGGCGAGGATGCTGGCGGGCGGGCCGGTGCGGGAACCAAGTCGGCGCGGGCCAAGGTCGCCGCTGACCCGATCTCGCTGGCCGAGAAGCGGGCCGAGCTTGACCGGCTGGAGGACGAGCTCAACTATCGTGAAAAGACGATTGAGCAGCGGGAGCGCGAGGCGCTGGGTGCACGTCCGGCGAACTGGCCGCCGTGTAAGCCGATTGTGCACATGGACATTGTGGAGGAGATCCCGGCCGAGGCGCAGAGCGTGGTGACCAACGTGTACCGGCTGTGGATACTCACGTACATCATGCTTGTCGTCAATCTGGCTGCCATCATGACGGCGCTGATTGAGGATGTGACTGGCGTTGGCCCGTTTGCACTTGCTCTCCTCTTTGCGCTTCTCTCGCCGCTCCTCGCGTTTTACACCTGGTACTGGTCGCTGTACAACGCAACGCGCCAAGCCAAGGCCTCGCTCTTCCTCATCTTCTTTGTCTGCTTCTTCATCCACATCCTGGGCTGCCTCTTCTACGCGCTAGGTGTTCCGGGCACCGGCGCTGCCGGCTTTATCATTGCCATCAAGGCGTTCAATGACAAGGCGACGGCAAGTGGTGCGTTTTGTCTCATCTCTGCCTTTGTTTGGCTCTTTGACGGGTGCTCTGCCATCTACCTCATGGTCCGCGCCCATCAATACTACCGCTCCCAGGGCCACACGCTGCAGGACGCCAAGCGCGAGGCTGCCGTCAGCGTCGCCACCTAGGTGGAGTTAAACCGACCATCCAGATCGAGTGCGTATGCGACGACGCCAAAGGCGACCAGGCCCAGAAGCATCCGCACGACAGCAGGGTTGCGGAACGGGTCGAAGATCGACGTGTCGGCAGCAGTCGGCTTTGGGCTGAGGGATGCCGGGGCGTCAGCAGCCGGGGTGACGGCATCGGCTGCGTGGGCAGCGGCGGGTACGGCCACAGGGACCGGCGGAGGCATAGGCTCCACTTCGGGCGACGGAGAGTCGGCGCTGCCGCGCGCGGTGGCCATAAACGACGTTAGTGACTCGAGCACGTCGTTGAGCTCGTCCTGGTGGCCGCGTGACTTGGCCTCGGACGCAGATAACGACTCCTTCAGCACGTCCATCTCGCCCTGGAGCTCATTGATGGCGTGAACAAGCGCGACAACGGTCTCGTCCGCAGCGGGCGGCGCGGTTTCGGGTGCTGGAGCAGACAATTCCGAGTCAGATCCTGAAGGCGTAAAAGTAACAGCCTTGCGGATGATGCCCGAGGGCGTGATGGGCGTCGCAACCTTGGAAGCTGCAGACAGCTCGGGCTCGGGCTCGGCAGCCGGCGACGGCGACCGCTTGCGCGACCGCTTGCGGCGCGACGGTGTGTCGGCTGCAGATGGCTCAGGCTCGGGCTCGGCAGCCAGCGACGGCGACCGTTTGCGG
>NW_013657676.1:259709-260984 GCF_000142905.1 Thecamonas trahens ATCC 50062 | reverse complement strand
GGGGCTTGCGGGACGAACGGCGACGGTGACGGCGACGCGAGGGGGTGTCGGCGGCAGCAGGAGTGACCGGCGGCGAGATTGACGCCGAGCGTGAGCGGCGCAGCTTCCGCGACGATCGGCGACGGCGGCGACGGGTGGAGCCTGGTGCGTCCACATCGCTGGCAGGGTTCAGGACCGAATCAGAGGCCGCGGGGAGGAGCCCGGGCTCGGGCTCGGGTACCAGCACGGCGCCAGCGACAAAGCCGTCGCTTGCTGGCGGCGGCGAGGCTGAGGTGGTGTGGTCGGTATGCGCTGTGTGGCGGCGGCGGCGGCGGCGGCGCTTGCGCGACGAGGCCTGCTCGTCGGCGACGCTGCTGGTCCACGACGAGTCGTGGTCGTCGAACGACATATGCTTGGGCGTCGATGACGCCGGCTTGTGCGAGCGTGAGCTCGGCGTGCGCTTTCGCGATGAGTGCCGGCGGCGCGAACCCTTGGCCGACCGCGAGCGCTCGGCCTTGGATGCCGAAGCCTCGCGCAACGACTCGCGCGACGCCTGCTTCACCATGGCCTGCTTCTCGGGCGAGAGCGCGTGAACAGGCGCAGACTTGTCGTTGAGGAACCGCGTGACCAGATCAACCTCGGAGGCCTTCTTCTGTGGCGTGGCCATGGCTGTGTGCCAGGCCCGGAGGCCGGCGGCCCAGCGATCACGCTCGTCCTCCGAGTCAAAGACAAGGACCGTCGACTTGGAGAATACTTGCTCAACAGAGAGTGCTTTGTGCAGCAGCTTGGCCGGCAGCGCACGGAGCGACGCCGGCAACGACGCTGCCGCCACCGTCGCCGAGCCGGCCACAATGGTGTTGACCGAGTCGAGGTGGACGACCGCAAAGGGGATGAAGGCTGCCAGCTCCTTGTACAGCGACAACTTGCGCTCCTTCACCGCTGCGTACCGCTGCTCCACATGGCAACCGCCGTTCGAATCCATGCGCGCGTGCCAGACGGGCCCTTGAGGGCCGGGACCTGTGGGTGGGTCGGTGGGTGGTGGCATGAGTAAGGGATGAGGGAGCAGGAGGGGAGGGGGGGGGGGGCGGAGGAGGGGGGTGGTGGTTCGGGTGCAGGGGGCGGAAGCGTACGTGTGGCATGGCTTTGAGATGGTGGTGGGGTGGGAGGCACGCGAGAGGGGTGCAATCACTGCTGACTCGGCTGTGCCCGTCTCTGGTCGCTGTCGGTGGGGCAAAGGGCTTGCCGTGGCGCGAGGTGCCCGTGGACAACCCGCCGCGATCGATCACTGCCCCCCCC
>NW_013657676.1:239938-259436 GCF_000142905.1 Thecamonas trahens ATCC 50062 | reverse complement strand
GGCGGGTGCAGCGGGTCCGCAGGGCTGGGGTGGGCTTGGCCGACTCAACCATGTTGCCATTGCGGTGCCAGATCTGGATGCCGCGTGCGCCATGTACCGCGATGTGCTCGGGGCGCAAGTCTCGCAGCCGGAGCCGCAGGAGGAGCACGGCGTGTACACGGTCTTTGTCGAGATGCCCGGCGAGGGCGCCAAGGTCGAGCTCATTCATCCGCTCGGCGACGCCTCGCCCATCGCCAACTTTCTGGACCGCAACCCGTCCGGGGGCATCCACCACATCTGCTTCGAAGTCGATGCCATTGACGCCGCCATGGCCGACGTCCGCGCCAAGGGCATCCGCACCCTCTCCGAGCACTCGAAGATCGGCGCCCACGGCAAGCCGGTCGTCTTCCTCCATCCCAAGGACTGCGGCGGCATCCTTGTCGAGCTCGAGGAGGCTTAGTCGACGCCAGTCCCAGCCGCTGCGCCGTCCATCAGCGCCACTCGCTCTGGGTCTTCCATCGGACTGTCTATCAAGCCACAAGCCAATAGATACGGAAGAGTAGCGTCAAACACACGCACACACATATATGCACGCGCATGCCCTCTCCCCCCCTCCCCCCCCCCCTCCCCCCCCCCCCAGCCTCGTCGAATCGGATCGATCCCCGCAACACCTCTCCACTCACCACCCCGCCACTCTTGCCCATGTTCCGCAAGTCACTGGAGACATCCGGCCGGGCCCGGGTCAAAGGCGCTGTGGTCAAGAAGGTCCGTGCCGCCCTCCAGGCTGTAGTCCCGGGTCTTCCCGCGGCTGTTGCCGGCCTTGTGTTGCACAAGAAGACGCCCGTGACCGAGGTCAAGATCCGCGAGCCCAAGGGGGTGGTCATCTACGAGGCTGTCGTCTCCACCGCAAACAAGTGTGACGATGAGCATCCACTGAACAAGGTTCTGGATGCCTTGCGCGAGTGCCCGGACTCGGACGTGGCGGCCGAGGCTGTCGCTTTCTCGGAAGCCTCCATTCCGCTCGTCTTTGATCGCAGCAATGGGAAGCTGGCCGACGTCGTTCCGAGCGTGTACCTCCTGTGGATGGCACCGACTGCGATTCCGGTCATGCGAACGCATCGCCCGGTTCTCGACCGCCTGCGAGGTGGTGCCGATCTGATGCTTCCGGGCGTCGTCGCCACTCAGGATGAGATCCGCTCCTGGCGCGTTGGCGAGCTCGTAGCCGTCACTCTTACTGAAGGCTCGGCCGCCATCGCTGTCGGTGCCTGCCTCGTCGACGCCGATCATGTCCTCCACTACGGTATGGTCGGTAAGGCCGTCGAGATCCTGCATGTATGGCTGGACGAGCTCTCGCAGCTTTGGCCGCTGGGCGTTTGCTCTCTTCCGCACCTCGCCGGACCTGCCGCTCCTGCTGCTGCCGCCGGGCCCGAGCCTGAGTCTCAGCCCGACCCGGGTGCAGAGTCCGACACGGCTGATCCAGTCCGTGTTGACGCTCCCGACGAGGCTGGCCCTTCGGCCGCACCCACCTCGCGCGACGAGGCCGACGCCAGTCTACGTCACGCCTTTCTCAACGCGCTCAAGACCCGCGGCGCCGATCTTCGGGCCGCGCTCCCTCTCGAAACGTCGACCTTCATGTCGGCATATGTCGTCCCATCGCGTGCTGTTGGCGAGACCGTCTCCATCAAGGCTTCGTCATTCAAGAACCTGACCAAGTTCCTCAAGTCGCAAGCGGCCGACGGCCTCATCTCGATCAAGGACAAGGCCGGTGTTATGTTTGTGGTGAGCGTGGCGTCGGCGTCGCACCCGGCCCTCGCAAGCCACGTTGCGTCGCGGACCGTGTATGAGAACGACGCCGCGGCGGCGGCCAAGGCTGAGCGCCGCGCCGCGGCTCAGGCTGCGCAAGCCCGCGCCTCTGCCCTCCCATTCTTCCGCGAGCTCGTCGCACCGGCCCGCCGCGCCGAGTCGCTCTTCCTTGCACTTGGCCTAGACCCGAGCAAGGATGCTCCGATCCCGCAGGGAAAGCTCACCAAGGCGCTCGCCAACTATGTCCGCGAGCGCGAGCTGGGCTCGGGTGCCGCTACCGCCCTCGACGCAAACCTTGACTCTGCCCTCACCGCCAAGGCCCGCGCCGCGTTTGTGGGCGACGACGGACGCATTGCCCGAAAGGATCTCGTTCGCGCTTTGCTCGCCGCCAACGCTGTCAAAAAGGTGACCGAGTTTAATCCGCCGTACGGTACCCAGCTCTTGCTTCGCGGCGAGCCGCCCAAGCTTGTGGTTACCGTCGCCAATCGTGGCGGCAATCGGCGCAAGGCCACCACAGTTGTCTCCAATCTCGCGGCGCTGCAGCTCGACGCCGCATCGCTCGCTGGCGACCTCTCGACAGCTTGCGCCGCCTCAGCCACTGTTCGCGACAACGACCTTGTTGTACAGGGTGACAAGGTCGATGACGTTATCGGCTACCTCGCCAGCGAGTGGGGTGTGCCCGGCAAGGCCGTCACGCTGGTCGACAAGCGCAAGGGCAAGGGCGGAGGCGGCGGCCGCGGCCGCGGCAAGAAGCGCAAGTGAGGCCATGCAATCGCTTCGCGTGCTCGTTCATGTCCAAAAGTCGGAATAATCGTACTCGTACTCGTAGGTGTACACTGTCTCGGACGCGGACACGTCCTCAACCAGCGCCGCCCGCGGCGCAAGCGGCGATGCGTCGGCCCGCAGCGGCTCGGTCCGTGACGCCTTGCGCCCGCTCGGCGTGGCAGGCGCCGACGTCTCACTTGGCTTGCGTGGCGCATCGGCCTCTTTGATGTTGCTTGCGTCGTACGCCAGCACCGCGCGGAAGCCGTCGGCATACTTTGACGACTTGCACGCCTTGTCCAGTCCGGCCTTGCTCAGTACAAGCTCGCCGCACGTTGGCAGATACGAGGTGTAGAACCAGAACTGCAGCGCTTTGGTCTTGCCCCGCACCGCCCGTGTGTGGTGGACCACAACCTTGGCATCGCCGGTAACCACAAGCTCCCCGCCAGCCACACTCTCCAGCGCCAGCTCCACCGGCACATCCGCAAGCACCGTCCCGGTCGCCACCACCGGATCGCCCTTGCTTCTCCCCACAACCTTGCCGTCGACGTAAACCGAGACCGAGGCTCGAATCCCGCCGCCGCCTAACCGTGGCATCGGCCCGTACAGCTTCACACTCGTCAGCTGCACATCGACTGCGTCGCGCAGCCCGCCCTCGACCGCCACCGTCTCGTAGTACCGCACATACCGCGCCTGTGATGGAATCGTAACCCCTTGCCGTTCTTTGTCCGCGCGTTGCCGTAGTACTCCAGCGCCGCGCTCGCGGTCGGGTACTTGCCGAGTGCAATGAGCAGGCAGCAGATGAGGAGCCCTGTCCGGCCTTTGCCGGCCTTGCAGTGGACGGCAACCACATTGTCCGGGTCCGCCTCTAGATACGTCAGCGCCTCGGCCACAAACTCCAGAATCATCCACATCGGACACGGGTTGTGGTCATCAAACGGAAGCTCTACCACCTTGACATCAGGCCCAAACACATCCAGCGGATACCGCCGCTCCGAGCAGAGGTTGAAGACCCGAAAGTGTGCTCCGTGCTTGAGATGGAGGAACGAGACCACGTGCGCCCGCGGGTTGCGGTACAGCCCCTCAACTCCTGTCGACGGATACCCCATAGCCAACACGTTCGGCTGCTCCCACACGCGCACATGCACACACGCGCCCCACATACCTCGTCCTCGTCAGTTCCCTGCCCATTGCTCTCCTTGCCTTCCCCTCCCCCTCCCCCTCCCCCCCCCCCTCCCCCCCCTGTCACCCCTTCACGCCGCCGTTGCCAACGGCTTCCGGCATACCTCGATGTACGTCATGTCCAAGTCAAAGCCATCCTCACAAAGTCTCCGCTTCTTCTTGGATACCAGGCTGCGCAGCTTGTTGAACATCTCAATGCGTGGCGAGAAGTCTTGCCACCACACCAGTGTGTGACCCGTTAGACTGCCCCCCCCCTCTTGTTGGTTGCCAGCCGACACGAGTGAGGAGTCCGCCTTCGCCTTCCACGACCGCCGAGTGTCACACTCGGCTCAGGCAGCCACGCCGACGACGACCTGCCCTTCAGCCGCACCAAGCGCACCACATTAGACTCGCTTGCAAGTGGCACGTATATTCAGACATAATGGAGCTCGGGTCGTCGTTTGGGCCCAAGCTCAAGCTTACCACCCGCCTGAGGGAGATCCTTGCCATCTACCCCGCTGGCGTCTCGGTCCTCCGGGAGCTGCTGCAGAACGCAGACGATGCCGGTGCGGCGACACTCGCGCTCTGCCTCGACAAGCGAGAGTTTGACACAGACTCGCTGGCCTTTCCGGGACTCGCCCCGTTTCAGGGTCCAGCGCTGCTGGCGTACAACGACGCTGTGTTCTCGGATGCCGACTTTGAGTCGATCCAGCGCGTCGGCGACTCGGGCAAGGCGAGTTTGCGGACCAAGACCGGCCGCTTCGGCATCGGCTTCTGTGCTGTCTACCACCTCACCGAAGTTCCTTCGTTTGTCTCGCGCTCAAAGCTTGTATACTTTGACCCGTCGCTGCGCTCGCTTCCTCGGGTCTCCGCCGCCGATCCGGGCACCGCCATCGACATGACCGACCCTGGCGTCGCCGATGCGCTCTCGTCGCACGCATCGCAGTTTGCGCCGTATGCGCTGCCGGCAGGAGCTCTTGCGCCCGGCCAGGCCGATTATGATCCGCTTGCCGGTTCCAACTTTGATGGCACCCTCTTCCGGCTTCCCCTCCGGACTGAAGACCAGGCAGCGGCGTCCGAGCTCTCCAAGGAGGCCTTTACCTCTGACGATATACTGCAGCTATTCGACGACTTTGCGCACGACGCCCACAACATGCTCCTTTTTCTCAAGCACGTCGCCTGTGTCAACCTGTTAGTGTGGGAGGCCGGTGCTAGCGCTCCCTCTCTGCTTGTCTCTCTCACCGCCGCCACCCGATCTCTGCCGCCGGAGCTCCCGCTGCCACGGCACCCGCTCACGTTGCTGCCGCCGTCAGCCTCGCCGCGGTCGCTTCTCAACCAAGTTGTAGGTTCGACGCCAACCGCTTGGATCGAGGCCTCGGCCGCGTCTACAACCGTCGCCTACGTCCTCGATGTAACCGTTGCTCGCAGCGGCTCGCCTGATGTCACGACATCGCTCCTGATTCTTCAGGGCCTGACAGGCGGGCAGCCGCTCGCCCTCGCCACTGACGAGACGCTCATCGAATTTGGTTTCACCTTTCTGCCGCTTGTCGGCCTCGCGCTCCCACTTCATCGCGGCTGCCTCGGTCGAGCCTTTTGCACCCTCCCGCTTCCGACCCACACCGGGCTCGCCTTTCACATCAACGGTGCCTTTGAGCTCTCGTCCAACCGGCGCGACATCTGGCATGGCCTTGACTTGACCGGCCTTGGTAAGACCCGTGCCGACTGGAACAATGCCCTCATCACCGAGGGCATCCCGCCGCTCCTCAGCCTTGGCCTCGCGCTCGTCTCCCGGCCTGGTCTCTCCGCCCATCGCCTTTTGCCTGCCGATCTGCTCCCGGAGCCAACTTCCGTCCACCCGCCTTGGTCTTCGCTGCTTGCGCCGCTTGCATCCTCTACTCTGGATCCACCGCTTCCGCTCTTTGTTCCCGACAACCCTGACGCGGGTCTTGTTGCACTTCCCGACGCCCGTCT
The DNA here is from genome assembly GCF_000142905.1 of Thecamonas trahens ATCC 50062. Classification (NCBI taxonomy): domain Eukaryota; order Apusomonadida; family Apusomonadidae; genus Thecamonas; species Thecamonas trahens. Next base: position 253,760 of record NW_013657676.1, on the reverse strand, counting down.
CTTACCACCGTCGGTGCCAGCCGACTCGCCGCTGGCACTCGCCATTGCTCATTGCGTCGACGATCCCGCCCACATGGTAACGACGTCGCCGCCTCATCTCCTTCGATTACTGGCATGCTCGCCAGCGACATCAGCGGCGATAGAGAAGGCCACTATTGCACCTGCATGGATTACTGCCAGCGTTCTGCCTCTCCGACCGCGCTACCCGGTGAGCGAGCCTGGCGTTGCGCTGCTCGCCTGGCTAGCAGCTACCCCCGGACTAGATCTCAGCGGGGACGGCCCGCTCTTCCCGCTCGCTTCTGGAGAGTTTTCCCCGCTTCCTGCGCAGGGCGCCTACATTGCTGCCCCAAACTCTCCCGAGGCGCTGCTTCTTGCTGCGCTTCTCCCCGAGCGCAGCGTGGCTTCTGCTGTCGAGGGTACCGATGTCTTCGACATGCTCACTTCGCTAACGCCAGACCGGCTTGGGCATCGTCTTGTTGTCGTAGCTGGGCCGGGTGACCTTCCACAACGCGACCTTGTCGCCGTGGCGTCGGCGTCGCCAGACGCCGTACTCGCCTACATGAAAGTGCGCAAAGGCAGCGCGACGAAGCTTGCTGGAGCGCAAGTGGTCCCTGTTCTCGCCGCCACTGACAGATACCCGGTCCCATCGTCGCTTGCGACGTCGCGACTTGTTCTGCCGCCGCACGCCGCCTCGCTCCTGGCCAACCAAGCCGACCTTCCGCGGCTGTTGCTCTCGCTTGGGCTTCCTGTGGCGGCGACGCGCAGCGGGCTCACAGGTCTTGCGCACGAGTTCTCCTTTGACGGCCTGGCGCGCGCAGCCTCGGTCGCTCCGTCAGACTTTGCGGCTGCCATCAGCACACTCTCTGCTAGTGATGCGAACACACTACGCTCTCTGCTTGCTGACCTCAAGACCAGCACCCACGCCAACCTCGACTCGCCGCACACTGCTGACTTTGCAGCGAGCCTAATTGCAGCTCCGATGTGGCCGCACATTGCGTGCGGAGGCGGGACTCAGCTCGGCTCTCTCGGTGCCCACTTTCTTGTCCCGCCGGCCACACCGAGTGCGCTGCTGGCGCCGTCATGTCTTGCGCCGCTGCCAGCGTCTGTCCATGGGCTTGCTGTCTGGCTCGCGCCGTTCGTCGAGCAGCTCGACAGCATTGGAGTCATTGCCCGCGCCTTTGTGCCATGGCTTGCAGACTTGCTCTCTGCCGACGAGGCTGTGCCACTCCCGGGTCACATCGATGTCGGCATCCGATTGGCGCTAGAGAACGTCGACGCGCTCCGCGACGAATATCCCGTAGCGGTTGACATCCTTGCTTCGCTTCCGTTTGTGCTCCGGGCCGGCGGCGACAGCTGCGCCCGCGCCCGTGCCAATGAGCTGTATGATCCTCAAAGCGATGAGTCTCAGCTTGCAGTCCTCCTCCCGCCAAACCACTTTCCGGCCGAGGGCTACACGGCTCCGATCCCTCTGCATGCGCTGCGGCGCCTCGGTCTGCGTAGTCGGCTCACACCCGATGCAGTTGTGGCAGCTGCAAAAAGCGCCGCTGCAGATCAAGCCTGCGACCGCGGCAGCTTGCTCCTCGAGTACCTTGCCGTTCAGCCGCGACTGGTGTCGTCGCTCACCGAACACCAGCTTACCGCTCTCCGCTCGACGCCGTGGCTTCCGGTTGCCGGCTGCCCACCGAATGACCTGCCATGGCTCCCCTGGCGCGGAGCCGAGGAAGCTCGACCGACCGCTGCCCCAAGAGATGTCGTTCCTCCGCAGTTGGCTGCATACGCTTCGGTCTCCCGATTTGTGCTCGATAGCCATCGTTCGCTCGCCTGGCCGCGCCACGTTGTCGATGCTCTTGGCTGGCCAGGTGGTGCTGAGGACCTTGATTCTGAGCTGGTAGTTGCCCAGCTGGTGGCGCTTGGTCAACTGCAAGCGCCTGATCTCGCCCACGCCGGTGCCGCACTGGCTCGCATTGTTCCGCATGTGTACGCGCTACTTGCATCGGCGCTTGGTGAAGCCTCGGCTCCGCGCCCTGACTGGATGGAGCGTCTCTGTAGGCCGGGCATCCGGTGGATTTTCCAGGGCTCGGCGTTTGTTGAAGCCGGCGTGGTGGCGTTTTCGGCGGTCACTGACCTCCGCCCGCTGCGGTATGTCGTGCCTGCAGACATGGTTCCGTTTGGCCCGCTCTTTGTCGCCGCCGGGGTGCCTCCCGCGTTTCCACCCCGGGTCTATCTCGAGGTGCTCGCGGAGGTGGCGAGCGCGGGGCCGACAGCCTGGCCGATCTCGCTCGAGCGGGTGACCGCCATTCTGATTCATCTCGCCTCGATTGTTCACACGCTCACGCCCGACGAGCGCGGCGCTGTTCTGCTGCCGGATACCCGGCGGCGACTGGTGCCAGCCGCAAGCCTCACCGCCAACGACGCGCAGTGGGTCGAGTCAGGCAGCGGGGCACTGCCAGACGGCGTAGGGGCCGCTGATGTGGTGTATGTTCACGACGGGCTAGCCACGTCGGTTGCGCTTGCGCTCGGCGCAAAGTCGCTACGGGCGCTGCTCTGGGCGCGGGCGTCGGATCACATGGCGCTAGCCGCTGTTAACGCGGAGGAGTTTTCGCAGTCCCAGTCGCTCACCCACACCATCTCCGGTGTGCTCGATCTCTATCCATTCGGCCTCGGTCTCCTCCACGAGCTGGTGCAGAACGCAAACGATGCCGGTGCGTCCGAGGTTGTATTTTGCCTTGACCTTCGCAACCATCCACGCGACAAGCTCCTCGCCGACTCGATGGCTGAACTTCAGGGACCAGCGCTGCTCGTCTACAACGACGCCCCGTTCACAGATGCAGACTACGCCGCCATTGCGTCTATAGGACAGGGCGCCAAGGCGGCGGATGCGGCAGCGACTGGCAAGTTTGGCCTCGGTGTATGTGCCACCTACCACGTCACCGACACGCTCACCTTTGTCTCGGGCTCATCGCTGGTGGTCTTTGATCCACACGGAAGGCACCTTCCGTCGGCGTCGGCCGGCATCCGCCTGCGGCTGGATCCGGGGTTGGCAAGCATGTTTCCGGACCAGTTTGCGCCGTTCTGTGTCCTGGGTCACCGGCTGGATGCACCGCTCGACGGCACGCTGTTCCGGCTCCCGCTGCGAACCTCGGTCCAGGCGCGTGACTCGGCATTTGGTGGGCAAGTCTCGCCGCGTGCCATCCTTGATCTTTTCGCGGCGTTTGAAGCTGCGCCCGACGCCGCCGGCTCTCTGCTCTTCCTCTCCTCTGTCTCTCGTCTCAGCTTTCGCGTTTTCGCCGACGCCCCGCTGCCGAGCCAAGCCCAGCAGGCACTTGTGGTGGCTGCTGGTTTTCCTCATGCCGACCTCCATGGTGCGGGCGAGCTGTTTGCGTTTTCGCGTGCCGCTCTCAAGGCGTCGCCGCTCTCAGCGCCGGGCACTGTGCTTGCGCCAGGAGGTTCACTCGTGGTGCCGCCGCCTGCGCGCGCGTCGAGGGCCGCGTTTGCGCGCTGGCTGCAGACGATCGAGCAGCAGCCGGGACACAGCATGCTCGCTGGGCATGCAGCGGCGGCGGGTATTCTTGCTCACTCGCTTGCCACCATGTCGCTCGTACACGCGCCATCGGGATCCACCACCGCGTTTGCTGTCGCGTCAGCAGTGGGAGGTGTCGAGGCGACGCGGCTCGCGGTTGAGCAGGCAAACGCCAAGCAGCGCGGTGTTGTTCGACTGGTGCCGTTTGCGCAAGTCGCCATCCCGCTCGCGAGCAGTGGCAACGAGGTGACCGAAGCTTGCTCGCGAGTCTTTGTAGGCCTTCCGCTCCCGCTCCACTCGGGTCTTCCGCTGTGGATGTCGGCATCGTTTGAGGTCTCGTCCAATCGACGCGAGCTGTGGAGTGCATCCCAAACCGAGCAAGGTGTAGCTGCCCAGCGCGCTGCCTGGAACGCCGCTCTTCTCCGCGGGCTGCTTCCGTTTACCGCCTCACTAGCGCTTGTGGGGGTGGTCTTGAGCATGGGACCCAATCCACTGCCTGGCGACATTGTGGCCCGCTGGCCACACCGGCTGAACCTGGCGAGCGAGGCCTTTGCACCGATGATTGACGCGATGTACGTCGATTTGCTACCGGTGCTGCCACTTTTCGGCGACGATCGTTCGATATTGCATCCGTCGTTTGTCCTTGTCGAATCAGAAGCGTTCGAGGCAGTGTCCAACTCGCGTGTGGCCCGCGTCGTAGCCAGCCTCGGCTACACTCTTGTACCGATACCGTCTGCTGTCTTGGCCTCGCTGGGGCCGACCGCCAACGCGCTTTCGCCAGGTCTGGTTCGGGCCATGCTTCGCGAGCACGGCTCCAAGCGCGTCGCTGGCGCACTTGTTGGCGAGATGTCCGAGACCGACGAGTTGGTGGGGTACTTGATGTCGGATCTCATTCCGCTGGATCTTGTCGCGCTGCCCGAGCTCATGGGTCTTCCGCTGCTGCAACTGCTTGATGGACGGGTGGAGACGATTGCGCCGCCGCCTACCACGGTGGTGGCAGTGTCTGTACCGAGTCTGCGTCTCGCGATTGAGCGAGCGGCAGCGGCCGGGGGCATTGGCGTGGTCGATGCGTCTGTGGTGCCGCCTCAACTCCACGACGTACTGGCCTGGCTTGCGGCGCTTGAACCGCAGGCTGCAAACCTGGTCTGGGCCGAGAATGCCGAGCAGCTGCGGTATGTGCTCGCCCGTGGGCTAGACACTGCTGGTGATTGCCCGCAGCTGGGAAGCGAGCCGTGGCTCTCTCGCGCGTGGGTGGATGCGGTGTGGTGTGGTGTCGAAGACGCGGTATTTGCCTCGCGCAGCGTGCTCTTTGACCTTCCGCTGGTCATTGCCCACGACGGGCTCCGGCTGGTTGCCATGGCTCAACCGGGTCTCTGCGATGGTTCAGGGATGGATGAAGATGTTTGCGACGCTCTGCGTGTGCTTGGGCTTACGTTTGCCGAGCCAGGCCTCCTTGCCGCCCACGGATGGATGTCGGGCCACATGGCGTCGTGCGAGCTGGGGTCGATTGCCACAGCGCTTGATGCCGTGACTGCAGGCTGGGCCGAGAGCGACTGGCAGGCCTCGCCTAAGCGTGAGGCTGCACTCGAGGTGGTAGCTGAGTATCTTTTGTCGGCGCTGGCGTTACCAGTCGGTGCCAAGACACTTGCTGGCAGCGCCGCGCTTTCGGCGCTTGTCACGCGGATGCCGCTGGTGACGATCTACGGGGCTGACGGAGTTGTGCAGCGGGTGGCGCTGTGCGGTGTCGATGCGGTCCTCCCGCCTGCCTCGGTATGTGATGCCACGTTGCTTGGCTCGCTCAACGCTGACTCTTTGGCAACACCGTCGGGGTCGCGGCCGCGAGTCTTTGTGGTGGCACGGAGCGCGGCCGAGCGCGGCGCGCTCGGCGCGCTGGGTGTGACCATCCTCAATGAGACACGGTTCTATCGCGAAGTCTTCCTCCCGCAGCTGGCGAGCAGCAGCCAATCGGTCCTAGCTCCGGAGCTTGTGCGTTCGGAGCAAATGCGGGTGCTTCTGGCACGGCTGCCGTCGCTGGTGGAAGAGGCTCCTCTTGTTGAGCAGCTGCGGAGAACACCGCTGGTGGCGACGCGGAGTGGCACGCTGGTCACTGCTGCCGAGCTGTACCACCCTGATGCCAGGATGGCTGCGCCGTTTTTGGACGCCAAGAGTCAGGTGCCTGGACCTGAGTTTAGCTCTCCCGAGGTGCTTGCCGGGCTTGCGGTCCTTGGCCTGCGACCGTCCGCCGACGTTGATGCGGCCATGACTGCGGCGCGCCAGCTTGCGGCAGCCGAGCCGGACGCGGTAAGCCTTGAGCGGGCAGTGGAACTGTTTGGCTGGTTGGGTCGGGTGTGGCCAGTGCTGATGGGTGAGTCCGAGCCTGATTCAACCGACTTGAGCGACTCGTTCTCCGACTCTGACGATGATGGCGGCGAGTGGAGCGGCAGCCGCAACAGCCCAAGCCGGGTCCTGGAATTGCTTGACATTGCGTGGCTCCCACTCGACCCCAATGTGCCGCATCCGTTCCTGCCGCGATGCGATGCGGGGAGCAGCGGCCGGGCGCCGCCGACGGCATGCAAGCCGCCGGGCGTCGACAGCTGGGCACTCTGGTCTGGGTCGCATGCTGTGGCGCACCCTTCCCTGGGTGGGGATGTGTTGAGTCGCGCACCCAAGCTCTGCGACGCGCTGGGATGGTCCGCGCCGCCGACTGGCGCCTCACTAGTGCTGCAGCTGCAGGGCATGGCACGCATGCTAACCGAAGAGTGTGTACAGTGGGACGGCATCGAGGATGTGCTGGACAAAGTCTACAACGCGCTGGCGGATCTGCCGCCACGAACGCAGCCAGCACCCGAGTCTGTGGCAAAGCTTCCGGTGGTGTGGCTTGGTGACGGGGGCTTTGTGCCGCCGCTTCGGTGCGCACTCTCGCCAGGCAAGGAGCTTGCGGCCGAGGGCGTGGGCGATCTCGCGCCGTGGCTGTGGGTAGTGCCGACGACGCTTCCGACGTCTTTTGTGGCTGCATACCAAGTGCTGGGCGTTCCCGCGCATTTCGCTCCTGCTGCGCTGGTGGCGTGTACTGATGCAGTGGCCGCTTCTGTGGGCGACGGCGGCATACTCGCTGAGCGCGAGCTAGATCTGATGTTGGGTGTGCTGCGGGCTCTGGGCGGAGCGATAGACGAAGGCCTTGAGCTGGATGAGGTGTTTGTGCCGACAGTCTCGCACCGGGTGGTGGCAGCGAGTCGGGCATACGTCAACGATGCGCAGTGGTTGGATCCGAGTGCGCTTGCGGCCAAGGAGGCTGAGGGCGCGTTCTATGTGGTGCATGCAAAGGTGCCGGCGAGTGTGGTGGCAGCCAGTGTGAGCCTCTCGCTGCGCAATCTGCTCACTGCGCACGACGAGGCGACGACCCAGCTGCGGTGTCCTGGGTCGGCGGAGCTGGCGCCGCTTGCGGCGCTGTGGGGCGCATCGACCGCGGACGGCTTGTTCCGCGTGGCAACGGATCTGATGCTGGTGGCTGATGCCATGGGTGCACGCAAGGCGCGGTTGGTGCTTGATGCGCGGCACCATGCTAGCGTCTCGCTGCTCCAACCGGGCCTTGCGGCTGGGCAGGGCCCAGCGCTTGTTCTTCTTGTGCCTGGGGTGGAGCTCGATCTCTCGCTGCTGGGCGAGTTTATGGCCGATCCACGGGTCGGCACGGTGCAGCGAGGTCTGCTCCGCCGAGCGTTTGTGGTCGGGCCGCTCGTCCAAGTCCTGTTTGGCTCGACACTTGCGCTGTTTGACCCGAGTGGCGAGTGTCTCACGGCTGAGCTTGGTCCGAACGACAATGCGGGGAGCTCGGGCTCGTCGCGCGGACAAGCGACGGCGTACGAGATTCACAACTCCAAGGTGGTGACTCGGTTCCCGGACCAGTTTGCGCCGTTCGGTGTCTTGGGACTTGCCCCCAGTCGGCGGGTGGGCGGGACGGTAATCCGAGTCCCGCTTGCGGGCGGCGTGGCCAACAGCGCGGCGCTGGCGGTGCTTGCGGAAAGTCTTGCAGCGCGTGCCGACTCGATGCTTGTGTTTCTGCGGAGCGTTGCGGATGTGCGCACTGTGGCCGTTGATGAAGACGGCGAGACGAGCCAGGTCTTCCGAGTGAGTCTCGCGGGTGGCGAGGAGCAGCTTGCACGCCGCAACGCTCTGTTCACCTCGACGCAGTGGGTCGGGTGGCGGATGCTTGCGTTTCAGCCGACACGGCTTGATGTCTCGCTAGGCATACGAGTGGTGCGACCCGAGGCGGGCGAGCCGGAGATGGTGCAGTGGCGGGTGGTGGCATTGGTGGGTGCCGGTGGAACGCGTGCAATGGCGCGCGACAAAGCTAACGCAAGCCTTGGGCTGTATCCGATGGGTGCGGTGGCGGCGCGGGTGAGTCCTGGGCCGTGCGCCGGCGAGATGGTGGCGCCGTTGGCGTTGGGGGCTGGCCGGCAGGAGGCTGGGCTCCCGGTGCTGGTGAGCGGTGGATTTGTGGTTGATCCGCTCGGCTCGGACGTGGTGTGGACCGACCGAGTGCGAATCGGCGCGCCGAGCAGCCTGGATGTGGCGGAGCTGGTCCGGATTGCCGAGTTCAACGCAGAGCTCCTCACGCAAAATGTGGTGGGCGCATACGCGATGCTTCTCGAGTCGCTTGCGAGCCAAGCGGCGCTGGCTCAGCCGGAGACGTACTACGGAACTTGGCCGAGTGATCTCCGCGATCCGCGGCTGGAGCGCCAGCTACGTGGTCCGCTGTACACCGCGATGGTGGCGCGGCCGGTGTGGAAGCTGGCGTCGAGCTCGGCGAGCTGGGTAACGGCGGATCAAGGCATGCTGGTTGAAGATGGGGCGTCTGCTGGCGTTGTCGACTTTGGTGCCAAGTTCTTTGCACTCCATGACTTGCCTCCGGGACTCAGCTCGCAGGTGGCGAGGCAGCTGCGGCAGACCGGCGGAGGCGATGTTCAGTTTCTCACGCCTCAGGCCCTGCGGCGGGTGCTTACCGCGGACGGGCTTGGCATGGCGCACTTTGATTCTATGGCCCAGGTGGGTGAGGTGCTTGCCTTTGTGGTAAGCGACGTGCTCGGCAATGATCGCGAGGGCCCGCTCGCTGACGCCCTGGCGAGTCTGGAGGGTGTACGTGTTCTGGCGACGATGGGTGGGACGTTGGAGGCGTTTGCAGACCTTCGCGACGATGCGAGCGACGCCTCGCTGATCGGCTCGTTGCTCTCGGGCATTGGGGCAGCGTTCCGGCGGCGCGAGAGTGCCAAGGCGCAGGAGCGAGTGGCGGCGCTGGAGGCTGTGCGTGCGCAGCGCCGACGAGCGCCGCTGCTGCTGTCTCGGACGGCCGACGACGACCACTACCGATTGCTCCCAGTGCTCGGCTCGTGGGTGAACATGAGCGTAGCACGGGTGTTCAACGCTGTGCTGGACGGCCTTGATCCTTGTGAGACTGAGGGCGTCGCGCTGGAGCACGGTCTCGGGGTCACGTTTTTTAGCCCGGACGTGCTCGCGCGGCTGGCACCGTCGATGGCAGAGGTACCGGTCGAGGGCGAAGCCGCAACGCCGGCGGCTGCCGAGTGGGTGCAGTTGGTGTGGGCTTATTTGGTGGCTGAGGCTGAGAGTCGCGGAGAGCAGGCCGCCGATGTGATGGGCGATCTGGAAGCGCTGCCGCTCCTTCCGCTCCGTGGCGAGCAAGTGGTGTACGTTTCCGGCTCGCTGCTGCCTCAGTGCGTGCTGCCGACAGGCAACCTTGCGCGACAGGGGGCACACTGGAGATGATGGCGGAGCTAGGCATGCGGCTGCTTGCGGCTCGGGAGCTGGGTGAGGCATGTGGCTCGGTGAGTCTTGCGGGCGTGACAGCATCGAGTGACGAGGAGGCTGGACGGGCGTTGATGCGGTGGCTAGGCGAGAGCAGAGTCGGCCGGTCCCAGCTGGCGGAGCTCGGACGCCGGCATCGGCGTGAGCTGGCGCAAACGATTATTGCGCTTGTGCGCGACGGCGAGGCTCTTGATGTCGAGCTTACGCGGCAGCTGCCGATCTTTCCGGACCTCGATGGCGCCTACGTGGCGCTTCCGCGCAGCGACGAAGCGACGCGGTATGTGCTCAACGATGCAAGCGTGCTTGACGGTCTTCTTGCGGGTGCACTAGAGTCGGCAGAGACGAGCAATGAGCTACGGGCTATGTTCGTTGGCGCTGACGCTCGGTACGCTGATGTGTACGCGGCTGCAGGTGTGGTGGAAGTCGATGTGGGCGCTGCGCTGCAGCTTGTTGGTGTCGACGGTGGGTATGCGATGCTAAGTCCTGTAATGCAGGCTCGGTTTGTGGACTGGATTGGCGAGCACTGGGACGAGTTATGCGGCGACGCGGGTGCAATGAGCGTGCTGCGGGAGGCGCGGGTGTTTGGTGAAGCTTGCCTGCGGGCGTGCGAGCTGTTTGACGAGCGTGTCCCGCTCTTTGCCGCCGTGCTCATGTCGCCCGAAGTGGGCCACGCGGAGCGGCACATCTACCGCCGCAAGAGCTCCGGGGTGACGCGCACTGGCAACGCATTCTGTCCGCGCTTGGCATGCGTTGCAGCGTGGATTGCGAGTCTGTGGTAGCGTTGGCCGAGCTCGTAGACCGCGATCCGGGTAACGTGGCGGGCGGGCGAGCTCTGGCGAGTGCACTGGCCGGCGAGTTGAGCACGCGGGTGCTCGCCGGCAACCGGCAGGTGGCGAGTGCTCTGGGTATGCTCCGGATTGTGCCTGCGACGGTGGCAGGTGCGCGACGTAGCGAGCTGGTGCGGTACGCGGATGCGTGTCTGCCGGGCGACGCAGCGCTGTGCTTCAAGGTCAAGCCTGTGATGGAGGCATGTGCAGAGCCGCGGCGCGATGTGGCGATGCTGCTGGGCGTGGTGCAGCCGCTTGGGCTGGAGACGGTGGTGGCCAACTTGCTTGCCATCAGCGAGGACGACCTCGAGCTGTGGCCGCTGGATCTGGTCGGATGCGGGGTGGATGCTGCCTTTTGCGCGATGTACGAGCTGGTGCAGAGCGGGCTGGAGGATGGCCGCGAGGCGGTGCGTGTTCTGGAACGTGCGGCGGTGGTGCCTGTCTCGGGTTCGCGGTTGCTGCCGCCGCGGATGGTGTTTGAGGCGTGTAGCGGAGAGTGGGAGCCGTTTGTCGCCGAGGTGCCGAGCGCATTCCACCCGTACCTCCGGTTGCTTCGGGTTCTGGGGTGCGGCCGCGTGTGAGTGAGGCGCAGAGCCGCGAGATGCTTGCAGAGGTCGAGGCGGCGTCTGTGGTGCACGCTGGCATGTGGCTCTCGCCGTATCACATGGCCGGGTACACCGCGCTTGTGCGGAGCTCTAGTGTGGCGCCACGGCTGCTGCCCGACGGTGATGCGGTGCTGCGCATTGGCGCGCGTCTAATGCTCTGCCAGCTGCTGCCAGCAAGCGTGCGTGAGCAGTTGGTGGCCATCGCGCCAAGTGCGGTGGTTCATCCGAGCCTGGATGCGCGGCTTGCGGTGGGAGTGGCGGCTGAGCCGAGCTGGCGGGTGGTCGGGGAGTGGCAGGTCTGGCCGCGATGGCAAGGCAAGCTGGCGGGATGGAAAGTGATGACGACGCCGGCTGCAGATGTCGGAGTGCAGGTCGAGGTGCGAGCGAGCGGGGACGGCGCGGTGCAGGTTGCTACTGTCGAGTGGGCGGCGGCCGATGGGCAGGTGTGGATCCGTGCCGGTGACGAGGCCAGTATGGCGATAGCGGTGGCCGAAGCGGTGGCGGATGCCTGTGGCGGCGACGCGATGGAGGTACTCCGCGAGGTTTGGGGTGCGGCGGCTGTTCAGGAGCGACCGATGTGGCCGTCGCTGGAGTCGCGCGGTGTGCCCGGTAGTCCGGTCGGAGACTGCGAGGTGAGACAGCTAGCGATCAAGCCGCTGAAACGATTTGGGCGCGGCGAGGTTGTGGCTGTTGATGCGTGGCGTGGGACTCGGCCCGGGGCCGAGTTCTTTGTGCACGGGGTGGTTGTTCAAGAGCTGGCGTCATCGGTCAGTTCTGTCCTCCGTGCTGTTGTGGTCGACGTAGGGGGCTGGCAGGCAGCGGCTAGCAATTGGCCCGATGGCGCGCTCGAGGCGTGGCCCGAGCATGTCGAGCTGCGAAGGGCTGAGCTAGCATGCACAAGTGTGTGGGTGTTTGGCGTGAGCAGTGGGGTCGGCGGGCAGGATGCGTCCGCAGCAGGCGGTGCGGAGTCTGTTGCAGGAGGAGGCGGTGGGCATGTGGCCGGCGCGAGCGCAAGGCCGGACGGCGGCGAGGTGGCGGCGGTTGTGGCGTACATGGCTGCGGCGCTGGGGCTTCCAGAGGAGATCGACTCGCGCTCGGTGCAGAAGATGCTCGAGGAACGCGTGGCGCTCGGCGCAGAGGTGGCGCGGCTGGAGGCTGAGGCGGCGGAGGCGGCGGCGGTGGCGGCGGCGGCGGAAGCGCAAGTGGAGTCGCTGGAGAGCGGGTTGCAGTGCCCGATCTGCATGTGCGAGGTTGCAGACCGAGTGCTGACGCCGTGCGGACATCGCGTGTGCGACGGATGCGTGGCACAGCTTGTGGGCCGCGGAACCGCCAACTGCCCGATGTGCCGGGCCGGGTTTGACGGCGTTGTGCGCATCTGGCTCGAGTGAGAGCCGACAGTAAAAGGCAAACGCTGATGGCTCAGTTTGCGTCTGCGGGACGGCGAGAGCGCCGTGTCGAGTCTGGGGCGGTGCCAAGGCGTGTGGAGACCCGAGCGGAGGTCTTCTTGAGGCGCTGGTTGGACTCGGCCTCGAGCTGGTCGACGAGGGCGGCAAAGCGCGAGGGGTCAAAGTCCTTGCCGCGAGATGAGAGGATGAGCGACATGAGCTCCTCCTTTGCCTCTGCAAAGCGGGCCTCTTCGTCGCGGACAGAAGAGTACATGCGGTCGCGCTCGGAGCGGAGGTTGCGGATGGCGGCGACGCGCTTGTCGTAGGCGGCGAGCATACGCTGGGCGTCTGCGGCGCGGGCATCCTGCTCCTCGCGGAGATAGTGGCGGGCCTCTGCGAGGCGAATTTCCTCCTGCTCGCGACGGGCTGCGAGGCGGCGTGAGCGGCGGGCGAGGACGTCTGCACGAGCCTCGGCAAAGCGCTGTTGCTTGGAGGTTGCTTCGGCGAGGATGCGAGCCTTGCGCTCGGCCTCGAGCTCAAAGACGCGGTCGAGGACCATGTTGTGGTGTGCGGTGCGGATGTCTGACTGCTCGGCAAGGGCTGCGCGGCGGGCGGCGAGGAGCTGCTCACGCTTGGAGAGTGCGCGCTCTGTGGCGGTCTGCTCCGAGTGGAGGAGGTCTGCCTGATGGGCCTCGTAGTCAATGAGGTCGCGGAGCTGGTTGAACGCTTGCTTGCGATGGTGGATGATAGAGGAGATGTCCGGCGGCTTGACGCGCTCAGCCATGATGGAGACCGAGTGGCGCGTGGGCGGCCCGCGGCGGGTGCGGGCGGCGGTAGAGAGCGGATACTTTGCGGAAGCGATGGCGTAGTCTGTGCCGGGCGCCGAGTCTGCAACCAGCGCGGCGCGGGTGGGATGTGGTCCCGAGGCGTCGGTCGAGTCGAGGAGCGAGGAGCGCGAGGCTGTGGGTGCGTACGAGGCGCGGAGCGCGCGGCGTGACCTCCGCGACGGCGGCGGGACGTACGGGCGGCGCGACTTGGCCTGGACCCGCTTGGTGGGGCGGGCGCGGAGGATGGCGTCGAGCTCGTGCTCTTTGAGCGAGAGCTGCCAGACCATCGGATCCGAGGGCGAGACGCCGAGGACGGCAGTGAGGACAAAGAGGATGTGCAGGCAGGCGTCGGATTCGCCGCATGAGCACCCGTGCTTGTCGCCGAGGAAGACATGGAAGAGCGTGCCTCTACGGCCGGAGCGGGATTTGCCGCTACGGCGGCCGACAGTGTGGGCGAGCGGAGCGCCCAGCGCAGCAAGGACGCCCTTGAGGTGGCTGGGCGGGCGGGCGGGACGGCCGGCCGAGGTGTCGGCCACCACAAACGAGGTCGGCCCGGGCTCGTCGACCACCTCCAGCGGTGCCGAGGCCACGGCGGCAAGGCGCTGCGCCACGAGGGGAGGCGGGGCAATGCGCCAAGGGACGATGCGTGCCATGGGGGGTGGGGGTGGGGCGGGGTGGGGTGGGGTGGGGTGGGGGGTGGGGAGGAGGGGGAGGGGGTGGCAGTTGCCTGCTTTGCCACTGCGGGTTTGGTGTCGGACGGGGCGGGTGTATTGGGCCGAGGTGGAGGTGGTGATGGGGATGACCACAGTGGATCCCACGATCAGGGCGTGGGGGGGGGGGG
>NW_013657676.1:234346-239838 GCF_000142905.1 Thecamonas trahens ATCC 50062 | reverse complement strand
CCAAAAAAAAAAAAAAGCGGGGGCCCCCCGAACCCGTGGCCCCCCGAACCCCCCCGCCGTTGGCCCACCGCCCGTCGCCCACCGCCCACCGCCCGTCGCCCACCGCCCACCGCCCACCGCCCACCGGCCGAGAACACCTGGCCTGACCGCACGTGCGGCGGGATTGGACCCGACAACTACGGCTTCAGCCGCAACCCTGGCTTGTCACCGTCGCTACACTTGTCTGCAACAGCTGCAATGGCCGCAACAACCGCGAGCATGGACACGGCGGCTGAGGCCACGACTCCGGGCGTGGATGTGGAGGCTGGGAACCCCAAAGTGGACGACGCCGCACCGGTCACGGCCTCGTTCTTCACCCTACCGGCGACACACACCGACGGCTACACCCTGCAATGCGTCGAGTACAACAACGAGGCGAGTCCGCGCGAGGGCGTTGTCCTCATTCTTTGCCACGGATACTGTATGTGCGTCGCCTCCCCCTCTCCCCCCCCCCCCTCTTTCCCCACCCTCTCCACTCACGCACAGCACGTCTCCCGCGCGCGCGCACGCAGGTGACCACTTCAACGGCCCCTCGATGGCGGCCATGGCCAAGGCGGCGTGCGGCAAGTACGGGGTCCGCACCTTTGCGCTGGACCTCACCGGCTTTGGCCGCTCTTCGGGCGTCCTTGGCCTGGTCTCCTCCTTCCAGCACCTGATCGACGACGTCCTCTGCCTCGCCCACCACGTCCGCGAGCGGTTCCCGGCAGAGTCCCACGCCATGTTCCTCGCCGGCGAGTCGATGGGCGGATGCGTGGTGCTGCGGCTAGTCCGGCAGGTGCCGGACCTGTTCAACGGCGCTATCCTCTTTGCGCCCATGGTCCGCATCGCGGACAAGCAGCGGCCGCCGGCGTGGCAGGTCCCGCTCTTCAAGGGTCTCTCGTTCATTGCGCCCAAGTGGGCCGTCCTCCCGCAGCCTGACGACCCCATCGCCGATTGCTTCCGCGACCCCGAGGTGTGCGAGCTTGTCCGCAACGACCCGCTGCACTACAACGGTAAGCCACGGCTCAAGACCGCGTACGAGATGCTGACCGCTTCTGAGGACCTCGTGGCCCACCTCGAGGAGATCACCACCCCTTTTCTCGTCCTGCACGGCGAAGCCGACGCCATGACCGACATCGAGTATTCGCGCTTGCTCCACGAGCGTGCAAGCTCCACCGACAAGACCATCCTTACCTACCCGGGCGCGTACCATTGCCTCATTGTCGAGCCCGATGGTATCGGTGAGCAGGTCGCCACCAACGTCATGGAGTGGATCCTCGCGCGGGTGCCGCAGACCAGCGCCGAATGATGGCAACACCAAGTTCGCGCCACGCCTGACCTCGGCTCTGCACTGTAAACGTACTACTGCTTCATTTCTCTCGGCTTGGTGTTAGCCGTCACGACTTGAGCACCGAGTCGTCGCCGCCGACAAAGGTGAAGCCGCCAAAGGCGTTGGCATCCGACGCAGCAGCAATGTCTGACGACTGGACCGGTGTGTCGACGACGGGCTCGGCGGTAAAGACCGGATCGACTTGCGAGGTGTCGTCGTCGCCGACGACCTTGGGAACAAACTCGGGCTCGTAGGCGCGGGTGAGGACGCGATCCCAGTCGAGGTCTGCAAAGAAGACCTGCTTCTTGACGTCTTCAAAGCCAGACGGCCCAGAGCCGAGCCGAGCGTCGGGATCGCGGTTGAGCATGCCCTCGAGCACCTCACGCGCATCGGCGGAAATGATGTCTGGGAACGTCAGCGTGCCGCCGAGGATCTTCTGGTACATGACGTTGACGTTCTGCGAATAGAACGGCGGGAGGCCGGTGAGCATCTCGTACATGAGCGTGCCGAGCGACCACCAGTCGACGCCCTTGCCGTGGCCCTTGCCCTGCAGGATCTCGGGGGCGAGGTATTCGGGCGTGCCGCAAAAAGTCTCGGTCGTCTCGTTGGGCGACTCAAACTGCTTCGAGAGGCCAAAGTCTGTGATCTTGATGTGGCCCTCGTGGTCGAGCAGGATGTTCTCCGGCTTGAGGTCGCGGTACACAATGTCAAACGAGTGGAGGTGGCCGAGCGCACACGAGAGCTCCGCCACGTACAGCTTGACGCGCTCCTCCGAGAACCGGCCCTCGTTCTTGAGGTGGAAGAACAGCTCGCCACCGTTGACATACTCCATCACCAGATACAGCTTCTCCGGTGTCTGGAACGCATACAGCAGGTTGACGATGAACGGGTGCGAGATCTTGTGCATGATCTGCCGCTCAGACATGGTGTGCTCTACCTGGTTGCGCTCGATGAGCATCGACTTTTTGAGGATCTTGAGCGCCATCACCTGCCCGGTGTCCTTCTTGCGCACTTGCATCACCTATCCACCATCCGCCCGCCAGTCCACCCGCCCGCCAGTGTCCGACCACCACCACCACCACCGCAAGTCTCCTGTGAGTTCCTGTCTTGCTCTCTCCCCTCCCCCCTCCCCCCCTCCCCCTCTCCCCCCTCCCCACGCATTCCCCCTCTCCCCCCTCACCTCGCATTTCCCCTTTTCCATGCCCCTCACGCCTCCTGTCATACACTCTGCACCTCCCCCCCTCCCCCCCCACCGACCCACCCACCCCACCCCTTCCCTCACACGCCCTCTTTCTCCGAAAAAGGGCGTGATCGCCATGCCACGCGTGCTAGGGAGGCTATGGGAAAGAAGGGGCTACGAGGACAGCCACAGGGCAGGGACGCACAGGGAGGGACGGTTCAGCTATGGGTAGGACAAAAGGGGGAGGGGAGGGGGAAGGGGGAGAAGGAAGGGGGAGGGGGGGGGGGAGGGGCAGGCAGTGTGTACAGGCCGATGCCGAAGCGTACCTTGCCGAAAGAGCCCTTGCCAATGACCTTGAGCATGTCAAAGTCCTGGGCGCAGACCTTGCCGCCAGTCTTTGTGTAGATGACGTCGTCGTCAGACGAGTCGGACAGGTCTTCGGCAGGCCCGGAGGTGTTAGGTGCATCCGCTTTCTGCTTGCCCTTATTCTTCTTGTTCTTCTTGCCCTTGGAGTTCTTCCCTCCCATGGCGTCGGTCCCGCAGGCCTTTGGAGAGAAAAATGGCCTCTTTGGCCACGCCTCGTCACCGCCTGACCACCGACCGCCTGACCCCCCGACCACCGTCCCACACACACGCCACACGCCACACACACACACACACACACACACAGGCACAGGCACAGGCACACACACACACACACACCACCACACACCACACACCACACACACACCACACACACACACACACACACACGCCACACGCCACACACACACACACACACACATACACACAGGCAATCCCCTACCTCTTCTCGAACCCCGGCGCCCAAGCCCAAGACTCCCCCAAGGCCACGGCACACACCGCACCACACGCACAACATGGCCGAGCCGCTGTGGGAGCCGCCGCAGATCCGTAGCAGAGCAGACTACGATCCGGACAAGACGGACGAGGTCATGGCGGCCATGCCCATGCCAACGCCGGACGAGATCAGGATGATCACCGTCAAGGTTTTCGACCGGCCCATCCGCTACGAGCTGGTCAAGGACAAGGGCATTCGCCGCGATGCTTTCAAGGGTGACAAGTGGTGGTTTAGGGTCTTTGATCCCCGCGACGATGAGATCCACTGCGAGGGCTGGGCCTCCATCCCCGACATGCGCGAGATCATCCTGCCGGCGCTGCGCCACGAGATCGAAACGCAGTCGGTCAAAGCGGCGGCGGCAGCCAAAGCGTAGCCGGCTGCTTGCGGCCCGCCTGCAATGTAAAGTACCGTCTTGATCGTCTTGAGAACGTGAGCCAGGCGTCCAAGGCCTGGCCCGCAAGCAGCTGCCCGAGCTACACCCCGGGAGATCGAGAGAGCGTCCGGGTCACGTACGGCGAGTCGAAGCGGACCGCGCTCGGCAGCGGCGCCTCGGGCACAGACGGTGGCGGCGGCGTGTTGAGCGCCGGATATGCCTCCCATGCGCTGTAGTCGAGCGCCCTCGGGCGCGACGGCGGAAACTCGGACGGCGTCCGCGGCGAGCCCCACTCGCCGATCGCCAGCAGCGCCTGAGCTTGCGCCGCGGGCGCAAGCTCGGCCTTCTCGTCTGGTGGCATGGTCCATGACGGCGAGGGGCGTGCTGCGGGCGCCACGAGTGGCACCGATCGCGCTCGTGGCACCTTGGGAATGATCTTGGTCTTGGCGTGGTACGCCGCGTCGCGGCTCGGCACCGACCCGCGCCACTCGCCGATGCCCAACGGCGACGGCGGCGACGCGCCTGCATCCGAAGCCAGGCCCGACCGCACCGAATACGCCCCGTAGAACGGCGAGTACGCCCGCGGGCGCCGCGGCGGCGGTGAGAGCGGCAGCGCAGGCGATGACGCCGGCAACGCCGTGTCGGCACCCGGGAGCGCGCGCAGGTACTCGTGCGGGCGGAGCCAGGCGGCGTCCGACACACTCGCCTGGGTGGTAGTATATGCCACGTGGTATGGCGAGTACGGCAGCAGGGGGGTGGCGTACGGGCTGGGCGGCTGGGCTGGCTGGCGTGGGAACATGGCGGAGGCGGTGGGGTGGCGGTGGGAAGAGAAGTGTGTAGCAAGCTAGAGTTCAACTCTGGGATGAGGGGACGACGAGCGGGGGGACAAGTGGAAGGTACGGAACTACTTGCTTGTGACAATGAGGACGAGAAGGACGGTGAGCGTGAGGATGAGAAAGACGATGGTGCACATCGACTTTTTGTCCTTGATGGAGGCGAGGAGCTTGTTGAGCTTGGCGGTGGTGGTGGCGAGGCGCGAGCCGACCCGGTCGACGTCGGCGTCAAACTCGAGGAGGATGTCGGCCTGGGCGTCAAGCTCGTCGCCGATAGCCTCGCCCATGTGCTTGAGGCGCGAGACAGCGTCGCTGACCGTGCCGAGCTCGAGGTCCTGCTGGGCCATGACCTCTTGCCGCTGCGCCATCTGATCGCCGACGAAGCGGTTGTTGTCAGCGGCGATAGCGTCGTCGAGGCGGGCATACTTTGACGAGCCGGAGCCGCCACGGGCGCCGCCAGCGCTTCCGCCCACCGACATCAGCGCTGCGCGTTGACTCGACTGCACCTGAGCTCGCGCATCGAGCTGATGGTCCTGAAGCCGCTTGAGCTTGGCCCGGGTCTCGTCGACAAAGTCCTTGCGCGAGGAGATCTCAGCCTGCGAGAGCTGGAATCGGTCTGGGTTGCGCTCCACAATGAGGATGGTCTCCTCCAGATCCTGCAGGTCCCACTCGATCGACGAGAGTGTGTTCTTCAGCTCGTTGTCTGTCCATTGCATCTCCTCGGCGTCGGCCCGCGAGCCCGCATCGAGCAGGCGCTGCCACGACTCGTACAGCGCCAGCGCGGTCTTCATCGAGTTCTGAACCTCACTGTGTGCAGAGAGGGGGAGGGGGGGGGGGGGGTGGAGGTGGGAGGGGAGGAAGGGAAGTGGGGAAGGGCTGAAGCTCGTTATCAGACCCTA
>NW_013657676.1:232222-234034 GCF_000142905.1 Thecamonas trahens ATCC 50062 | reverse complement strand
GAGGAGATGCCACGTACTCCTTGACCGAGTAGAACGGGTCCTGTCCGGACATGGCAGCTGTGGTGTTGCAGCCGACAGAGGGGGGGCAACTGGGGGAGGGTGAGAGGGTGTAGAAGGTGGGGGGTGTAGGAGGTGGGGGGTGTAAGAGGTGCGGGAGGGGAGGGAGGGAGGGGGGGGTGGAGTGTTTGCCTTGTCGCCTGACGACAGAGCCTGCCGTGTGGGGTGGGGTGCCTCGATAGTCTCTGGCCTGTGCAGGTCGTCGCCGTCGGCGTCAGCTCGATCGATCGGTTCGTTCGCACCGCACCGCCGCCAAGCGGTTCCGCCTGCTGTGGGGTCTGCCAACCGCGCGCTCGGCAACCGACCGCACCGGTCACACCCCACACCCCACACCTCACACCCCACACCCCACACCCACACCTCCGCGCCACATCCCTCTCACCGCAGGCTGCTGAAGTCATGTCGCTCGAGATGGGCAAGGGGTACGACCCTGTGGAGGATATGAAGCGCGAGCAGCACCGGCAGAAGAAGGAGTACGTCTCCGAGTACTCTGTCCGCGAAGTGCGGCGGAAGGAGAAGCGCGAGAAGAAGGCCAAGGTCGAGACGGAGCAGGGCGTGCAGCGGAAGCGGCGGCAGATTGTGCTGACTCAGCAGCAGAAGAACGAGATCCGCGAGGCCTTTGACCTCTTTGACGCCGACGGCACCGGCACCATCGACGCCCTCGATCTGCGGGTGGCCATGCGGGCACTCGGCTTTGAGCCGTCGACCGACGAGATCGATCACATGATTGCCGCCGTCGACACGGACGCCTCGGGCACTCTCGACTTTTCGGAGTTTCTGGAGGTTGTCACCCGCAAGATCAATGCCCCGGACTCGCTGGACGATCTCCGCAAGGCCTTTCTCCTCTTTGACGCCGACCGCTCCGGCTCCATCTCGTACGACAATCTGCGCGCTGTCGCCGACGCCCTCGACGCCGAGGGCACCCACGACGAGCTCAAGCTCATGATCCTCGATGCGCGCCACTGGCCCGACGAGGGCGACTATGACTACGACAAGTTCCACGCCGACGTCCGCCTCAACCCGTCGACCACCATCGACCTCGACCAGTTTGTCCACATCCTCAAGCGAAAGTGCTACGAGCCGGCCAAGATTCCCAAGTCGGTCATTGCCCAGTGCCGTTCCGACCTGTGATGGCTTGTTGGCTTGGCTGCTCGGGCGGGGGCGGCAAAACTCGCGCTATGTTCATTGAACTCACACACGTCACCGCAGTGGCCGGGGCGGCCATACGCTGATCACCAGCCGTCGTCCGAGTCGTCGTCCCAGTCGTCGTCGTCGTCGTCACTGTCGTCGTCGTCGATGACGGCGCGACGGGTGTTCATGGCAGCCATGAGGGCGGCGACGTTGATGCCGCCGGCCGAGGTCGTCGACGGCTTGGGCTCGGGCAGCTTGCGCTCCGACGCCTTCTTGAGCGAGGTACCCTTGCGGATCTGGTCGAGGAGCGAGGGCTCCTGCGCGGCGCGCGACTTGGGCTCGGGGCGGTCCACCTTCTTGAGCTTGGCGCCCGACTGGATCGAGGCGAGCAGGTTGGAGCGACCACCAGCAGCCGGCGCCGCGCGGGTCGGCGCGGAACCGTCCGCCGGCGGAGTGGGGGCGCGGCGGGCCACCGAGACCCTCCCGACCGCGGGCGCGTCGGCGTGTCGCCGGTCGCCTCCCCGAAGGGGGCGGCGGCGAGGCGCCGGCGGGCCACAATAATTTCTTTCCTGCAGGACGTGGGGGGCGACGGCGAGCCGGGCCGCCCCTCCCCCCCGACGGTGG
>NW_013657676.1:214805-232020 GCF_000142905.1 Thecamonas trahens ATCC 50062 | reverse complement strand
CGGAGGCGGCGGTGGTGGCGGCGGCGCGGCGGCAGCCGATGACGAGCCACCGGCAGGCGGCACGTACGCGCCGCCGTCCTTGACGACCGAGGCGTGGCCCTCGGCAGCGAGAGCAGCAGCAGCCTCCGCCTCCTCGGCAGTGGCATCGGCGGTCAGGGCGCCGTCGACGTTGAGCGAGGTCGCGCCAGTAGGTGCATTCTCTAGCACAACCTCGACCTCCTGGACAGCAACCTGCTCGGCGACGGCAAACTCGCGGTACTCGCCGGGCGGGAGCATGACAAACTGCATGTGCTCGCGACCATCCTCGTCGAGGACCAGCTGCGGGCGGGCAACGTGGTCGTCGTACGGCACCTTTTCGCGCTTCTCCTTGACCTTGACGCCAATGTCGAGGTTCTTGAACTCCTTGACCTTGACCTTTTTGGCCTCTACCTTGGCCTCCTTGTCGCCGGCCTTCTTCTTCTTCTTGCGGTTCTTGCGCCGCGCCTTGCGCTCGGCAATCGCCTTCTCGCGCTGCTCCATCAGCAGCTTGACCCACTGCTCGATGAAGAAGTCCGGGTTGGTGTACTTTTTCATGGCCCCACCCGGCGTCTGGTCGTCGGTGAACGGGTCGAGGAGATCGAACGCCGGCGGCGCCGACGCCGCCTCAAATGCAGCCACAATTGACGGCGGCCGCGAGGTCGGCAGGAGCAGCTGCTGCTTCCAGCTCTGCACCCCGTTCTCCTTCCACGATGTCTGCACCGCCGGGTTGGAGACGAGCGAAGACGTCGACATCTCCACCATAATCTCCTTGGACCGGAAGCAGAGCTCAGTCGCCACAGACGTCCGCGTCTGCAGCGCCTGAATCCGCTCAAACGTCGACGCTGCCTCCTTGAACAGCTCGTTGAACAGCTCGCCAGCAAAGCCCGCCAGCCACGAGAGCTGGTGGATAAGGCCGACGCAGTGCGTCTGCGAGATCTCCTGCAGCAGCGACGCCCCGCCCGTCGTTGTCGCATACCGCACATAGTGCTCTGTCGAGAACACGTGCCGCTTCACAATGGTCATCCTATTTGGTTGCCGAAGTAAAGTGTGACCGGCTTTCCCTTCCTCCCCCCCCCCCCCCCCTCCCCGTCCTCCGTCCTTGTCGTGTCTGTCCGTCGTCTTCTTCCCAGCCGTTGCCTTTTTTTGGGTGCCATCGTTCGTTCGTTCGTTCGTTCGGTCGGTCGTTCTTTCGTTTGTTCATTCCTTCTTTCGTTCGTTCGTTCCTAGTGCTCGGCGCCATCCTTTCCGTCGCGCTCAGCCATCAGCACGCAGGCTCGGTCCGGCTGCGGACAGTGAACGGAACGGCTTACTGTGACTAACTAACTGATTCTAATGACTGACTAAATGACTAACAGCTGATGCGTATCGTCACTACAGTTTCTTCGTCAGCTCAAAGTCGAAAAGCATCCATGCACGCAGGAGCATCATCTTCTCGGCGCGCAGAGCCGAGAGGCGGTTCCGCTTCCTCGTCATCATGTCTGTCGCCACCGAGTTGAGCCGTTCGACGCTGGCAGCGGAGGCCGATGGAAGAAGGATCCCCTGGCCCCACAAGCGGAACCTCGCACACAGCACCTGGATCCGCCGTACGTCAGCCTTGCGGTTCCAGTTCTTGCGAGACTCGAGACCGACGCACACGTCCTCAAACTTAGCCAACACGTCGCCTACGGACAAACTTGAAGAGGTAGAGATTAGCCGACTGTTGTACAACGTAGCCGTGAGAACCTTGCAGAACACTTCGACGAGCTTGTAGTTGCTGAACGAAGCCACAGACGCAGGCGTATCGTTCACCGTCATCTTTCGCACCTTGCAGCCGCGAACCTCATCAACGCTCTTCGCGCGCAGGCGCTTCCCCGCGTTCTTCTCGCGCTTGGCAATGTTACGAGCGCGCGCCTCGCGCTCCGCGGCCATCCGCGAGCGCGCCTGTGGCGATGAAGCCGGCTCAGCCATTACCACCTTGGATGGCCCACCGGCAGCAGACATACTCGGGGAAAAGTACGTGGGGTCCCGCGATTCTTGCGGCAGCGTGTTGCTCGCTCCGCTCGATGACGCCGCAGTATGCGACGGGAGCGTGGATAGAATGTCCAGGAGCTTGGGCTCAAGGACGTCTGCCAAGCGACGCCACATGTCATGGTGGACCTCAGCAGCGGTCGCCAGATGGCGCACACCAAGCGAGTTGTTGGCGTCGGCGACAACTCCCTGGACATACATAAGGTCGTCCTTGGTGACAGTCGTGTCAATAAGGAGAGCAAAGAGGCACGCATCCTCTTTGTACAAGTACGCAACCTGTTTGTACACTGCCTGGGTGGCGATGTCGCACAGCTGTTGGATCCTAGGGATATCCTCGTTGTTGATCTTGAGCTCTGCCAGATCGTCCACAATCCCCACCATCGTAAGGAGCGAAAGGGAGGACGACATATCGGACGTCTGAGACATGACGCACGAGTTGTTGATCGTGAGGAGTACCTCCACAGCGTCATGTACCTCGTCCCACTCGCTCGCGGTCAACTTAGCCGGGGCACCCGCGATCTCAGTCGAAACAAAATCCACGGCATCCTTCATCCTCGACGCCCGTTCCAGCATAGTCACCGTCGAGCCCCAGCGAGTACTCACGTCCGGCCGCAACGACGTGTATGTTACCAGGACGGGTGGAGACGGTTTGTCATCCACGGTTACTTGACCAAGCTGGACATCCATCTCATATGAGTTCAGCGCGGACTTGTATGCGTGCGTAGCCTCGATGTTCTTCTTGTTGATGAAGTGGCGCATCGTGCGCTTGGCCTTGGACGAGCGAGAGATGAAAGAGACAAGGCGGCGCAGCTTAGAAATTGCGTCAGTGCTTCCCACGAGCGGGGCAGAGGCAAAGTCATCGGATGCAACGGTATCACTCAGCGTCGGCCACTCTGACGACGACAACGATGCCACCTCCGAGAACCCATCCTCGTTTTCGACGTCCTCGTCGTCCGTGTCCTCGCCTACCCCGCCCATCTCGAGTACGGCCGTGTCACGGCTCGAGACCAAGTCTGTTTGCACCAAGGCAGGATCCAGCTCACTGTCAGCCTGTACCGCCTTGAGCACGTCACCGACGATGCGCTGAATGCGGTGGGAGAGACATGGATGCCACGGGAGTTCGAGGAAGCGCTTTGTCATCCGGGGCATGAGCGCCGTTGTGTCGCTAGACAAGGCGACTACCTGGACCCAGTCAATCCCGAACTCTGTCACACAGAGCTTCACCACCTTGGCGAGATTCTCGGCGTTGGCGGAGAGATATGTGGTGTCGTACTCGGCGCTGTCGTCAGACGTTGAGCGAACAGCGTTCATGAGATCGGCGGTGAGCGCCTTGAACCCGATGGGGATTGTCATGCGCACTCCCGAACTGTAGAACTGGGCACACACACCGAGAAAGGTATGGCGCGTCCCAGACGACGTCCACTCATCGACGATGAGGGAGATAGGCCCGTCCCCAATGTGCTCCTGCATCTTGGTGCGGTACTTGAGGAAAACGCGATCGAGTACACCCTCACGCAGGTGCTTCTCGCACGGTAGAATCTTGCGCACGCTCGTCGCACTCAAACCCACTGCGACAGCGAACATGTGGGCGAGGTACGGGTCTTCGATCGACGCAAACGAGCGGTGCTTGTACAGCACGCTCTTGAGCGCGTATTCCGCAACGCGCGGCTTTGCAGCCTTCAAGCGGTCTTCCGAGGGGAAGTACGCCTGCAGCTGCTGGCTGGACGTGGGGACATCAACGTCCAGCGCCGACAGCACCTCGCTGTGGGCGTTTCGGAAGTGGCTTTTGATATTTGAGGTCGACTTGAAACTGTTGAGGCTAATCTGCTTGCCGCAGAGCCTGCAGCAAGGAGCCTCTCTGTTCTGGTGCGTGACAAGCTGCCACAAGGCCGAAGAACGGGGCATGCTGCGTGTGAGAGGGGTGTCTCCGTCTTGATCACCATCTTAGTCATTGACGTTTGACTGACTAACTAATGACTAAATCTTTTGACTACGAATGACTATGACTATCGTCGTTCCGTACACTGGCTGCGGATGGTGCTCGACGCCACTGCCCCATCACACATTGACCAACACTCGAGCACCGCACCACCACCACCACCACCACCACCACCACCACACACAAAGAGAGAGAGAGAGAGAAAGAAGGAAAGAAAAAGAAACACCGCGCAACACCCCTCACCACCCTACACACATGGCAGACTCACTGCCCCCGAGAAGGCTGCTGGGCGTGGCCAAGGGGCCGGAGGAGCACCCGGCGAGCCGGATCCCGGGAGCCACGCCGCTGGTCACTCCGCGGACATTCCCAGCGGACAAGGGCGAGTATGCTGCGTTTGAGCTGAGCAACGGGCTGCAAGTCATCGCTGTCTCGCGGCCTGGGACCAAGATGGGCGCGGCGGCGATGAATGTCAACGTGGGCTACTTTTCTGACCCCCAGGCCGTCCCAGGTCTCGCCCACTTTTGCGAGCACATGCTGTTCCTCGGCACCGCAAAGTACCCCGACGAGTCGTACTACGCCGGGCTTGTCGCCTCGCGCGCCGGCGAGGAGAACGCCTCGACCTCCCGCGAGAATACCGAGTACTACTTTGGTGTCGACGCCGACCACATGATCGAGGTCCTCGACGTCTTTGCCCAGTTCTTTGTCGCGCCCAAGTTCTCGGCCTCGGCCACCGCCCGCGAGCTCCACGCCATCGACGAAGAGTTCAACGAGGAGTACGTCGACGACGACATCCGTGCCGTCCAAGTCGTCAAGGCCTGCACCGGTTCGACCCACCCGTACTCGGCCTTTGACTGCGGCAACGTCGTCTCACTCGAGGAGGTGCCGGCCGCCACAGGCGTTGACGTTCGCGCCGAGCTCATGGCTTTTCACGCCAAGTGGTACTCGGCCAACCTCATGCGCCTCGTCGTCTACGGCGCTGAGCCGCTGCCGGTTCTTGTCGACGCCATTGCCGCCTCCTTTGCCGACGTCCCTAACATGCACACTCCGCCACCGCGCTTCGACCCGGCCCTCCTCGCCCCGGACGCGCCTCAGCACCAGCGCCCGCTGCTGCTCTCCGTCGCCACGCTCAAGTCGATGTACACGCTCGAAGTCATTTGGCAGTGGCCGTCCGTCCGCGGCCTCAACGACACCAAGCCGCATGAGCTCATCGGCCACCTCGTCGGCCACGAGGGCGAGGGCTCGATCTACGCCGCCCTTTCTGCCCGCGGCTGGCTCAAGTCGCTCTCCGCTGGCGTCGACACCGAGACGGCAGACTTTTGCTTCTTCTCGGTCGAGATGGAGCTGACCTCGCTCGGCTTTGCTCACGTCTTTGACGTCGTCGCCGCCCTCTACGCCTACCTTGCCCTCCTCCGCCACGCCCATCCGCTCCCGTCCTGGATCTGGGACGAAAAGGTCTCGCTTGACGCCACTCAGTTTGCCCACAAGTCCGAAGTCCGTGCCGTCAAGTGGGTCCGCTCGCTTGCCGAGGCCATGCACGAGCTCCCCATCGACGCCGTTATCTCTGGCCCCTACGAGTACGCACCGGCGTTTGACCCGGACGGCCTCGCCACTCTCCTCGACGCCCTCATTCCCGAAAACTCGATCATTCTCTGCAAGGCCAAGGACTTGCCGGCCGCCTACGGCCCCAACGCCTCCGCTGCCTGGCCGGCTGTCTTTGCCGCCCCGCTCGCCTCTCACGAGCCGTGGTACGACGTCGACTACGCCGCCATCTCGCTCCCCACCGCCGCGCCCGACGTTGTCGCCTCGTGGGCCTCGGCCTCGGCCGTCGATGCCGCAGCCTCGTGGGACCTCGCCCTCCCTCAGCCGAACGCGTTTATTGCCACGGACTTTGCACTGTGCGAGCCCGAGGCGTCGCCGCCGCCGCTCCCTCCTCCCGCTCGCCCACTCCCCACTCCCGCCGACCCGCTCCCGCCCATCCTCGCTGCCGCAGAGTCTGGCGAGGTCCTCGACACCGCGCCGCCGAGCCTCCTTGTGTGGCGCACCGGATGGGAGGTGTGGCACAAGACCGATACCGAGTTCCGTGTTCCCAAGGGCCTCATCAAGCTCCGCCTTCGCCTCCCTCTCGCCACCATTTCGCCGCACGCCGCCGTGTGTATGCGGCTGTGGATGGCGCTCCTTGCCGACGCGCTCATCAGCATTGTGTACCCGGCATCCGTGGCCGGCCTCTCCTTCTCGCTATCGCACGTCACCGAGGGCATCGCCGTCAGCGTCTCGGGCTACTCGCACAAGCTCTTTGACCTGCTCTCGGTCCTCGTCGAGGCCATTGCGAACGAGGAGCTCTCCAAGGGCCGCTTCGTCATGTTCCGCGAAATCATCGGCCGCTCGCTGGCCAACGCCGGCCTAGGCGAGCCACTCCCGCTCGCCCGCAACCTTCACGACATTGCCATTTCGAGCTTCAAGTGGGAGATTACCGAGTACCGGCGCGCCCTTGCTTCGCTGACCTACGACTCGTTTGCCGCCTTTGTCACCAGCGTCCGCACCTCGTCGGCTGCCGCCACTCTCTACGTCCACGGCAACTTTACCGCCTCGCGGGCCCGGACCGAGTCGGCCCGCATCGCGAGCCTTCTCGACAACTTTGTCCCGCTGCCGCGCTCGTGCTTCCCAGCCTTCCGCTCGCCGCTTCTCGCTGCAGGCCCGGCGGGCCCCTGGGTCCTCGAGCGGCTGTCGCCCGACCCGGTCAACATCCAGTCAGCGGTCATGAACGTCTATGAGGTCAGCGTTCAATCGCAAGAGGCCAACGCATTTGTCGACCTCCTTGTCCAGCTCCTCGACGAGCGGTTCTTCACCAAGCTGCGGACAGAACAGCAGCTTGGCTACACCGTGAGCGTCGGTGTCTCGGGCGCCGGCCGCGTCTCGCGCCTCCGCTTCTCGGTTCAGGGCTCTGCCGCCTCGGCGCCCGAGGTCGACGCCGCCATCGAGGCCTTCCTTGCTGACTTTCTTGGCAACGTCCTGCCCAACCTGACGCAAGACGAGCTCGAGACAAATCTCGCTTCGCTCGCCGCCCTCACTCTCAAGAAGAAGACTTCGCTCGTCGCTGCAGGCGCCCGCGTCTGGGGCGAGCTCTCCTCGCTCGAGTATCTCTTTGACCGTCCGCACGTCGAAGTCGCTCATCTCGCCGCCATTACCCGCTCCTCGCTCCTCGCCTTTGCCACCAAGGTCCTCGACCCGGCGTCGCCGCTCCGTCGCAAGCTCTCGGTCCGCGTCCACGCCGCCGCCTCGTCGGTCGGTCCGCCGCCGCCGCCCGGCGTCGATCCGGCCACGGGCAAGCCGTACATTGTCATCGACGACCCGCTCGCCTTCAGGGCCGCTGCTACCCTCGCCCCAGCGAGCGACAAGCTTCCCACATGGTTCATTGTGCCACACGTAACAGAGCTTGATCACCCAGACGACGCCTGGAACGCCATGCTCGCGAGCGAAAACGGCCACGCCTCGGCCTACTCGGGCTCGGACTCGGGCTCAGACTCAGGCTCGAGCGACGACGACTCGTAGGTGTCGCCTAACTAGCCCTGCGGCCACTCGTGCGCCACAAAGTTAAAGATGGTGAACAGCAGCTCGGTTGGGAGCTGCGCAAAGCCGGCGTCCTTGTACACGTACACGAACCGCCCGCCCGCACCCTTGGTCGCCCGCGCAAGAACAAGCACGGTGGCAATGGCCTCGCGGACAGCCCGCGGAAACGCGCAGTGCGTCTCGGGCCGCCAGCCGATCGCCTGCGCGTTGACCGCCGCCTGGCACATGTTGCCCGCAGCCACCATAAACTCAGAGTATTCGAGCCGGTCGCCAAGCACCGCCTGGCGCGTTGAGGGCGGCGTGCTCTCGATGAGCGCCATGACCTCGTCGCGCTGCTCGGCCGTCCGAAAGTCGGACGGGAGGAGCGCAAGCCCAATGGCGGGCGCAGCGCCGGCGTCGAGCAGCGCCGTCAGCAGCGCCGCGTCGTTGGCAAGAAAGGCAATATTGAGCGGCGAGTCGCCCTGCACACGCGTGCATACTCCCGCCGCATACACCCCGTACGAGAGAAAGAGCTTGGTCACCACAGATGCCGCCACCTTGGACCCGCCAGGCACCATGAGCGCCAGCTCGTAGAGCGACGTCGCCGCCGCTCCATGTCCTGCCCGCGCCGCAGCAGCAACCACCTGGCGCGCAGCCTCGATCTGACCGCGGCGAAGCGCAAAGACAACAACATCAGCTGCTGCCCTGTCGCACATCCCGCACGCCTTGGACGGCACCAGTGCCGGGCCGGCCGTCGCCGCCAGCCGCTGTGCAAGCAACGCGAGCACCTCGGTCGCCGCCACACGCACCGCCGCGCACGCAGCCTCGCCCAGCACCTCGCGCGGGTACCGATCGCCAGCAGCCGCAAGCAGAGCTTCCACAGTGGGCTTGGATCGGGCCCACGCTGCCCACACAAGCGCCGGGCGCACGCCATCGACCGCCAGATCGTCGGCGCCGGCCGCCAGCAGGGCTGCGAGCGTCTCGAGCGCAGCCTCACGCGCAGCCGCTCCCAGCGGCGTCGCCATCACCGCGTGACCTCTCGCATACAACTCGTCGGCCTCGGGCAGCGGCGGAAGAAGAATCGCATAGTTGACGCCCGGCGGCTGCGGCACCGCTTCCACCGCATCCGCCAGTGCCTTCCCGGTCTGGCCCTCCGACACCGCCGCCGCCAACGCCAGCTGCGCCGCCTGCTCCGCCGTCAGCTCCTCCGTCTCCAGCGCCTCGGGTGCCGACGAGTCGTCGTAACTTGACTCACTGTCCGAGCCCGAGTCAGACGGCCACTGGTACGCCATGTGCCTGACAAAGGGTAGGGTGAGGTGATGGGGGGGGGAGGGCGCGTGTGTGAGCGATGGAACGTGGCATCGCAAACAACAGTCCGCTAACCGTCGGTCGGTAGAAAAGGGCGCGATGTGCAAGGTGGCGGAGATCACACGCAGCGATGGTATGTCTTTGTGGCTAGCTTCAGGCCTGTTAGTGATGCTGTACCTTGCACTGTCTATTCGGCATCGATGGATGCGAGGTTTCAAGCTGGGAGCGAGCGTCATCACAGCCGCGCGAATGGTCTGCTTGCATACGTACGGCTCCAGGCGTCATTGACTCCTGGCTCGATCCGTCCATCGCAACCGAGCATCAGTGCAAGGAGAAGCGGCTTGTTGACTTCCCCCACTACCTTCAGCTGCTGCTGAAGGAGGACTCATTCATATTTACCTGGGATGTGATGCAGACGATACCTGCAGGTGTGCCATGGTGGTCGAGTGGCAAAGAGGCATTTGGGTGATCATGTTTTTTCGTAGCGGACAGCCATCTGATGCAACTTGTGCATCACTTCCTCCCCTCTCCCTCCAGACAGTGCTACATACAGAGCTTGCATGGCACGAGTGCTACGCAATAGACTCCTTAACTACTCTGATAAGGCCATCTATTACATGCTACGGCCGTGTATCCATCCCGTTGCTGCCCTCCAACCAAAAGTGAACAATCTCAAACCGATTTCCATGGCCAACAACAGATCCGAACCCACTCCCTGCCATCCCCCTTCTCCCTCCCCCTTCCCTCTCCCTCCTCTGTGCCTCCTCTGTTCCCCTCCGCCATTATCTGCATCCCCGCCAAATCCTCCATCACAACCTCGACATGCTCCCTGCCCTGTCGTCAATGCCAAGAGCCAATTCTGTGCCGCACAACCAACGTTCGGCAGAGATTCCACGCTGTCAAATTGGATGCCCCTCCGCGCGGTAGGCATGGGGCTGGGTGTGATGGAGAGGCGCAGAGAGTGGAGCGAGCCCAGTTCTTGCTGTCCAAGAACGACGTGGAGCATCGAGCTGTTGCTGGGCCGAAGTACCTTTTTCGCGCCTCGTTGGTGGTGGTGGGGGTGGTGGAGCCGTGGTGGTGGTGCCACGACGGGAAAAAAATCTGTCTGTCCAATATTCACCTCCCCCGCCACCACCTCCCTCCAAGCACTCCAGCGACTCACGCACCCCGTCGACTTGACCTAACGCAAGCAGCTGGAAGTGTGTGCTGCTAATTGAAGGAGATCTAGCTTACTCAGTGTCTATCCTGAGGTGCGTTACCCATTGATCATGTCTTGGCTCGTGCATGTGGCATGTGCAATCGCCGCGCTCATGGTCGCACTCGGCAATGTCAGCGTATTGGCAGCCGACGCGCCTACTGGCGAACCACTGTACCTTTGCGGCATTCCGTATCCTTATGATGCAGCACTCAAGGGCAACCCGACGTCGACAGTGGAGAACACACAGTTCATCTTTCGTGGCTCACAGTTCTGGCAGTACCGCGGCGACCTGCGGCGGATTACCTTGTCGATGCCGCAAAGCATTAGCTCCGGCTTCCCAGGCGTTCCCAACGATCTTGACGCTGCTGTGGCGTACACCTCGAACTCCAAGTTCTACTTTTCAAGGGCACCCAGTACTGGCGCTACTCGAGCAGTGTTGGCGTCGATGCTGGTTACCCCAAGACCATCGACTTTGGCTTCAACTCGGAGCTGCCCAACTACATCGACGCCATCGAGCGCTGGTCGGGCGACCTGATCTATGTGTACAAAGGCTCGCTCATGTACGAGTTCCACGAGGTGACCGGTCTCACCTCAGGTTATCCACTTGCTCACAACTACGGCTTTGTGCCCGATGCCATCCTGTCCTCGCCCTTCTCCACCGCCCTCACCACTTCGTACTTTTTCGACGCCGCCAACAGCCATCTCTACCAGAGCACCGGCTTCACGGTCTCCTCGCCCTTCCCCACATGCTCGTCATGTGACGGTGCAGTGGTGGTCTCGTCCGGCGTGGCCGGCACCGTCGCCCCCTTTGTCAACAATGCTTACACCAATCTACAGAGTTGCTCGTGGACGTTCAACTTTGCTGCCGCTGGCCTCATAGTCCTCGACTTTACCTCGTTCAACACCGAGGCTGGCTACGACTTTGTATGGATCTATGACGCTGTCGATGACTACGGGCCGCTCCTGAGACAGCATGCTGGCACCACCATCCCAACAGGGTCGCCCTATCTCACATCGTCCTCCGCTGCCCACGTCAAGTTTGTCACAGATGGCCGCACCATCGGCCAGGGCTTCTCCTTCAACTGGTACTACTACATCCGCTGCCCGACGCTTGCCTCCTTCTCTAACGGTGTCTGGTCGCCATCAGCCTCTGGCTACCGCCTCGACACCAGTACTGCTGTGTGCAACCCCGGCTTTACCCTCACCGGCGGTTCGTCGTCGCGGACATGCCTCAGCTCCGGCACATGGTCCAACTCTCCTGGCCAGGTCTGCACCCCGAATCCGTGTTCGCCAAGCCTGGTCGCGCCGACCAACGGCATCGTCTCATCTACGATCGGCAGCACTGGCGACACGTCGACCTTTTCTTGCAACGCAGGCTACACGCTCGTCGGATCGCCGTCGCGGACGTGCCTCACCGACGGCACCTGGTCCAACTCGAACGATCAAGTGTGCAACCCGAACCCGTGCTCGCCGCCACAGTCCTCACCCGCCAACGGAGCCGTCTCCTCAGCGACGGGCAACACCGGCGACATGATCACGTTCTCGTGCAACTCGGGCTTTACCCTCTCGGGCTCGTCCACACGGACGTGCCAGTCGACTGGCGCGTGGTCAAACCTCAACGACCAGGTGTGCGCGGCCGGCGCGTGCTCGCCTGATCTGACGCATCCCACCAACGGCGCAGTCTCGTGCACCACAGGCAGCACCGACGACACTTGCACGTACTCGTGCAACCAGGGCTATACACTCTCAGGCTCGCCGTCGCGGACGTGCCAGGCGAACCAGGCGTGGACTGGATCGGACCCGTCGTGTGTACCGGCGGCGTGCTCGCCGACGCTCTCGCCGCCGTCGCGAGGGTCTGTGTCATCGACGACGGGCGTGACCGGACAGACGTCAACGTTTTCCTGTGAGGCCGGGTTCTCGCTGACGGGCGACGCAAGCCGGACGTGCCAGACGAGCGGAAGCTGGTCTGGCCTCGCCAACCAGGTGTGCAATCCGCTGCCGTGCCCGACGCTGACGGTGCCGACCAACGGCGGAGTCTCGATCACGACGGGTGGCAAGGTCGAGGACGTGGCGACGTACTCGTGCAACTCGGGATACTCGCTGTCGGGGGTGGTGTCGCGGACGTGTCAGGTGAACCAGGTGTGGAGCTCGACAGCGCCGACATGCCAACCGCTGCCGTGCCCGGTGCTTGCGCCGATTGCCAACGGCTATGCGACGCCCGGATACACCGGGAGCACGAGTGATGTGGTGACGTTTGGCTGCAACTCGGGCTATTCGCTGAGCGGGACGGCGTCGCGGACGTGCTCGGTGAGCCAGGCGTGGACCGGGACGAACGACCAGTCGTGCGATGCGATTCCGGACTTTTGTCCGAGCCAGGCGGCACCGGTGGACGGGACGCTTGACTCGCTGGTGCGGACGGTGGGTGGAAGTGCGGCGTTCTCGTGCAACGGTGGGTTCACGCTTGTGGGCTCAACTAGCCGGACGTGCCAGAGCGATGGGAGCTGGTCGGGCTCGATGCCGATTTGCACACAGTGCTCGGGCAACTGCGCGACGTGCGAGGCGGGGCAGCCGACCAACTGCAACACGTGTGTGGGCGGGTACACAATCGGCGATGAGTGTGTGTCCAAGGTCGATCCGTGGTGTCCCGCGCTGTCTGCGCCAGTCAACGGGGCGCTGTCTGGTGCACCGTGCGACCGCAAGGTGGACGACGTGTGCGGGAGCGCATCGTGTAACGACGGGTACTTTCTGGTCGGGCCAGCGTCGCGGACGTGCCAGTCGTCGCAGGCATGGAGCGATCTGTCGTGGTCGTGCGCGAGCTGTGCACCGGCATGTGCCACGTGTTCCGGCGACGCAGCAAACTGCGTGACGTGCGCACCTGGGCTGCTTGGCCCGCCGGCATGTGTGACGCCAGTGACGTGTCCTGCGGTGAGCGCGCCTGCAAATGGGGCGATCTCAACGGCCGCCAATGTGTCAGGCACGGTTGTGTCGTTCTCGTGCTCGCCCGGATTCACGCTCAGCGGGATGTCGTCGATCACGTGCTTCAACAACGGGAGCTGGTCGGCGCCGCTCGACCAGGCGTGTGTTGGCGGAAGCTGCACACCGGCACTGAGCGCACCGGCGTTTGGCACGGTGAGCGGGACGATTGGATCGACAGGCGAGTCGCAGAGCTACGCCTGCAATGTGGGGTACAGTCTGTCGGGCTCGAGCACGCGGACGTGTCAGGCCGACGGAAGCTGGACCGGATCGGATCCGGTGTGCAATGCGCTGTCGTGCACGCCCGGCCTTGTGGCGCCGAACCACGGCGCGGTCTCACTGACGACCGGGGTGACGGGAGATGTGGCGAGCTACAGCTGCAATGCCGGGTTCACGCGAGTCGGGCCGGCAACGACGGCGTGTCTGAGCAACTCGACATGGTCAGCGGCGGCGCCGGTGTGCGTTGGCAACGCGTGTCTGCTAGTGCTGAGTGCACCGGTCAACGGCAACGTGTCACGGACGACAGGGACGACGGGCGATGTGGCGACGTTCTCGTGCATATCCGGGTTTGTGCTTGTGGGCTCGGCACAGCGTGTGTGCCAGACGGACGGGACGTGGTCGGGCGTGGGATCGCAGACGTGCTCGCGTCTCGACTGTACATCGTTGTCGTCGACACAGACGCCTCCGCAGAACGGGCGACTGACGTGCAACGGGGCGGCGTTCTTGTCCGAGTGTACGATCTCGTGCAACAGCGGCTACACACCGTACGGGACGACGGTGCGGACGTGTCAGGCGGACCGAAGCTGGAGCGGCGACACGGACGTGCTGTGCTCGGACGCCGACGCAGCAGCATCGCTTGTGTCGTACACGGCGCCTGTGCGTGTTGCAGCAGGCAGCTCATGGATGTTTACGGTGCAAGCGATGCGGGATGCGACGAGTGTGGCGACGGCACTGGACAACCGTGTGGATGTTGTGCGTGTGGAAGGCACGGCGATCTACTCGCCGGTGCTCGAGTCGAGCACGGCGGTGGGCAATGGGACGTACGCCGTGAGCGTACAGGTGCCGACTGTGACGGGCGTGTATGGACACGAGGTGCGACTGAACGGTGCGGCGATTTCGAGCGAGGTGGCTGTGGAGGTGATTCCCGGCCCAACGCGCGGATCGATGTCGCTGGCGAGCGGGCCCGGACTGCTCACGGCTGAGCTCGATGTCGCGACGACGTTTGTGGTGACTGCGCGCGACCAGTTTGGCAACGTGGCGCAGTCGACCAACGACGACGTGACGGCGCTGAGCAAGGCCGGCGACGATGTGCGTGCTGTGAGCCTGGTGTCAAGCGGGCGTGGGAGGTACGACGCGACGTTTGCGCCGTGGAAGGGCGGGGTGTACACAATCTCTGTGTCTGTTGCAGGCGAGGCACTGCCCGAGTCGCCATGGGTCATTTTTGTGGCGTCCAAGTGTCCCGCGGGCCAGTACGCGGTGGAAGAGACCGGGCCGTGTGAGATCTGTCCGGTCAACTCGTACACCGAGTCTGTGAACGAAGCCGAGTGCAGCGGCTGTCCGCGGTTTTCGGAGACACATGGCGCGGTTGGGGTGAGCTCTGTGCTCAATTGCACGTGCCAGGCGGGATACTATGCGCTGTCGCGCGGGGTGTCATGCCTGCCGTGTCCGGGAGGCGGGGTGTGCGACGGCGGAGTGTCGCTCCCGCGATCGCGGCCTGGGTTCTTCCCGTCGCAAGATCCGACGGTGTTCCTGCGGTGTGACGAAGATGCCAACGCATGCCTCGGCGATGGCAAGTGCCGGGCGGGATACACGGGACGGATGTGTGCCGACTGCGAAAGGGGCTTTTACAAGATCTCTGCGCGGTGCTACAAGTGCCGACCGACGACGACGTACATTCTGGTGACGATGTTTTTTGTGGCGCTGTTTGTCTTTTGCTGTCTGCTGGTGTGGCTCAACACGCGCAACAACAAGTTCTACGGCCTGGCTGCGTTCATGATTGGGTTCAACACGCTCCAGATTCTGGCGGTGTATGGTGATCTCGAGCTCGGATGGCCGGTGTGGGCACAGCACTTTTTCAATGCGCTCACGTTTGTCAACCTCAACATGGACCTGACGTCGCCCGAGTGCACGGTGAGTGTGGGCAACATCTGGCTGCTCAAGTGGGGACTGACGATGGCGCTTCCGATTCTTGTTGTAGTGCCGTTCTTCATCATCTATTTGTGGTCGCTGGTGTACATCTGGTTTGTGGAGAAGTTTGGCGACCAGATCCGCGCGGCCAAGCCGGCGTGGTGCGACCCGACGATGTTTGCGAGTGACCAGTCGTGCTCGATGCGGTTCCAGCGGCGGCTGGGACGACTGCTGACCGAGTCTGTGACCAAGAGTAGCGGGATGCGTGCAGCGTGCGGGCGGGCGTACTGGCAGCTGCTCATTTTCTGCTACATGCCGCTCTGCCACATGACGCTCCGGTATCTCGACTGCCACAAGACGGCGGACGGGGTGTGGGTGATGACGGACAATCCGTCGTCAAACTGCTACAACTCGGCATATTGGTCTCTGATCTGGCTTGTCGGGCTGTTCATTGCGCTGTACTGCCTGGGCATTCCAGCAGGAGTGACGTGGCTCCTCCGGCGAAAGAAGGGGGGACTCGAGGAGTTCCAGTTTATGATCAAGTACGGGTTCCTTGTGGCGCGGTTCTCGTCGCGGTACTACCTGTTTGAGCCACTGGGGATCCAGATGCGCAAGTTCCTTGTTGTGCTTGCGACAGTGACGTTCCGGGCGCCGCTTGTCAAGGCGTCGATGGCGGCGCTTGTGCTGATTTTCTCGTTGACGCATGTGGCGTATGCGCGTCCATACCTGGAG
Source organism: Thecamonas trahens ATCC 50062 (assembly GCF_000142905.1). Lineage (NCBI taxonomy): Eukaryota > Apusomonadida > Apusomonadidae > Thecamonas > Thecamonas trahens. The sequence goes on along the minus strand of NW_013657676.1, from coordinate 216,172 downwards.
GAGTGGCACAACAAGCTCGCGGTAGGATGTCTGCTTGCGGGGCTGCTTGTCCTTCTCGGCGGGACGGTGACGTACAACGCGCACCTTCGTGACACGCTGATTCTGGGCGGGCTGGGGGTGGAGATTGTGCTGATTCTTGGCGGTGTGGTGTACGACCTCGTTGTGACGAGCCGGCGCGACAAAGAAGAGATGGAGAAGTACGACGATGACTTTGAGGACGGGCTGTTCATTGACGGCGAGTCGGATCTGTCGATGTGCAACTTTGAGCGCTCGTCTGTGACACTTGAGCAGCGCGGGAGTGCTTCATCGACGGTGCACTCGCTGGCGGGCTCGCCAAGCAACGATGTGGTGTTTACACAGACCGATGACTTTATGGGTGGGAGCCACTCGTCGATGGAGATGGAGAGCCTGAGCATAGCGTCGCCTTCAGAGGGGCCGCCGCTGCCGCTGCCGCAGTCGTCGGCGATTCCGACGCCGAGTGGCGCCGCACTGGGCGTGGTGGCGAGCCCAACCGGGCTGCCACCCAAGCTTCCAGAGAGGCCGGCGTAGCGTGTGAGCAAGAGCAGGTCAAAGGATGACACACTTTTTCTTCTTGTCCTTGTTCTTCGGTGCGTGGGCGTTGATCTGGCGGACGAGGTCGTGGAAGACCTCGTTGACGTTCTGACCACTCTTTGCCGACGTCTCGATGAAGGAGCAGTTACAGCCTGCGGCGGCGGCCTTTGCCTCCTCTGCGGATACCTTGCGCGAGTCGACGAGGTCAGCCTTGTTGCCGACGATGACAGCCGGGACGTAGTCGGCGTCCTTAACTCTGAGGATACGGGTGTGGATGTCGCGGACATCGTCGAGGGTGGCAGCGTCTGTGAGAGAGAAGACCAGAACAAAGCCCTGGCCCATGCGGACGTAGAGATCGCGCATGGCCGAGAACTGCTTTGTGCCTGCAGTGTCCAGGATCTCCAGCACGCACTCATCGCCTTCGATGTCCCGTTGTGCTCGGTGCGAGTCCTCCACAGTGGGGTCGTACTGAGCGGAGGGGGGGGGGGGGGGGGGGGGAGGGGGGGGATGGGTGAGTGGGGAGAGGAAGGGGGAGGGAGGGCAGAGGAGGAGGTAGAGGAAGAAAGAGCGTACCTCTTCTACAAAGTGGCCCTGCACGAACATGACCGTCAGTGCCGACTTGCCGACGCCACCGGCGCCCATGACCACCAGGCGGTACTCGCGCATGGCGGGAGGGGGGCTGGGGCGGGGAGGTGGTTGGTGGAGGAGGGTGGAGAGAGGTGATACAGCGTGTGTGTGTGTGTGTGTGTGTGTGTGTGTGTGTGTGTGTGTGTGTGTGTGTGTGTGTGTGTGTAGTAGTGTGTGTGTGTGGTGTG
>NW_013657676.1:187838-214705 GCF_000142905.1 Thecamonas trahens ATCC 50062 | reverse complement strand
GGCCCTCCCGGTCCCTCCGTCCGTCCCTCCGCCACCCTCCGCCCACCGCCTCCTACCCCCCCCCCCTCCCCCCTCCCCCCCCTCCCACTTCTCCGCTCCGCTCACATCCCCCTCCCTCCATTTCCCGTCCAGATGTCGCATCTGCCCATGTACCATACCCGCGCCGTCTCGCTACGTAAGGACATGCTCGCCCTCTCCGACCGGGTGGCGAAGCTCAACCGCAGAGCCGCGAAGTTGCGGAAGAAGAAGGTCGATCGCGATGCTGTCGAAGAGGCAAAGCGTGCGAAGAGCAGAGCCCAGGAGGAGAAGCTGCGCGCCCGCGAGTAGGCCCCCTTCCCCCGTAAACGCATGAAACCACATCACATGTACACCGCTTGCACTCACGCTGCACTGGGATCGGTAGCAGCAGCCGAGCCCGAGCCCGAGTCCGAGTCGAGCTCGCTCTCCTTCTCGCCATCGGCCTCGCTCGTGCCACCGCGCGGACGGCCGGAGACATTGAGGATCTCCCACCAGCGCGAGCCGTCTGCGCCGGACACGTTGACCTTGGCAAAGCGCCCATCGGGATCTGCGCCGTCGAGGGCATCGTCCGGGACAAGGATGGGGGCAATGACCCAGGTGAGGGCACAGACGGCGCCCACAAGGGTGACAAAGGCGACCGAGAAGGCGTCAAAGACCTGGATGCTCGAGGTCTGCTCGGCTCGCCGCCGGGCCCTGCCCTCGGCAGTCTCGGCCCACGTCCCGGTCCGCTTCGCCTCCTCCCATGCCGCATCGCGACTGACTGCATTCGGGCCCGTCCCGGCCACCATCGCCCGCACCGCCGCCGTCTTGGCCCGCGCAGCCCTCGCCCGCCCGCCGTCCATGTCGCGCCAGCCCTCTACCGCCGCCGTCGCATGCATCGCCCGCGCCTGCGCCAGCACCCACTTCTGCGCCCACGCGCCACCGCCTGCTCCTGCTGCATGCCGTCCCACAACAAGTCGCACCCGCCCAAGCATGGCTGCAATGCCGCTAGAGCCAGAGTCGAGTGGCTTCCTCTCTCCCGCTCCCTCGCCCCTTGCGCCAGTGACGCGCGGCAAGCGTGACTCAATCGTCGGACGCTGCCGCTTCGCCAACGCGACATTTGCTCCTTTTCGGCTATCGCACCTCGGCCCACAGGCACGACTGCGCAAGGCCATTACCTTTACAACATCGAGGTCGAGCTGGTGGTGAGGAGCGAGGAGGGAGTGACTGAGGCCCGCCGGTGATGTCCGCCGGTGCTCGGACCGCGGCGGAGGGCGGGCCGTGCTGCCGGGCTGCGCCCCTTCATCGACGCCACAAACTTGGCCTTGTTCTCGTGGATCCGCTGGACTTCCTTCTCGGCCTCGGCACACGCGATCGACTCATTGAGGGCCGCAAGCTGCGCGTCAGTGGCCTCGAGCTCCGACTTGCGGTGGGCGAGCGCGAGGAGGATGGCGAGCTGCTCGGCCGACGCCTCTTTGATCTCTGCCTCAACCTTGTGCGCCTGCATTGTGCTGACAACCTTGGCCTGCACCACATCAGCGGCCCGGCTCTTGAGCGCAACGAGCTCAGCCTCGAGCAACACATTGGCCTTTTCCACGCTCTGGAGCTCGCCGACCACCAGCACTCGCTCGTGTGAGAACGACTCTTGCTCGCCGCTCCGGGCTAGCGGCGCTTCTGCCCGCGCTCGGGCCTCCGCTGTCCGCTTGCGCGTAGCCTCGAGCTCACGCTCCAGTGCGCTAGCCTCGGTCCGTGCCTTCTCGATCGCCTCCAGCAGCTCACGAGTCTCGTTCTTCTCGGCGGTGATGAGCGCGTCGAGTTCGCGCCGCGCCTCAATGGCGTCGCGGACGGCAGCCACCCGCGCAGCCTCTTCGTGCTCCATTGGACCCGGCGCGGCTGGCGTCAGGCCATGCAAAATCTCGAGTGCACGCAGAAGGGCGATGCAGGCTTCCAGGAGCCGCGGCGGCTCTCGGAGTGCGGCAGCGCGCACCGCGCTGCCACGCGCTACCTCGGTCAGCCCCATCTGCGTGGCAGCCAACAAGGTGCTCACAAACTCGGCCTCTCGCTCAAGAAGGCCCTCGCGACCTGTGTGCCCGACCGCGACCACCGTCGGATCGCGGGTCTGGGCCGCGAGCCTGCCCACCAGCTCAGCAGTCCGTGCAAACTCGTCGTCGGTGGTCACAACTGCCGGCGGATACAACGTCCGGATCCAGTTGACCGAGCCGTCGGCCTGGTGCTCCGGTGTCTCGGTGTATCGCGCCCGCTGCTTGCCGCTCACCTGGACCCAGACGCGCGGCGGGCGGACCGGAAAGGTCTCGACCTCGACGAGGCTCTCCGGTACGCACGGCTTCAGTGCGAGGCCGGCATCCACCAGTTCCTGCAGCTCCTCCAGCGAGCCGCCTGTCGCCTCGCCGCTGGTCGCCGCTGCCATTGACGCCACTTCGCCACGGATCCGCAGCGCGTCGATGACGCGATCGACCGAGATCCGCACGCCGCTGCCGTCACCGTCGCCGCTGGCGGCGGCCGGTGGTTGCGGTCGAGCCGCCGCCACGCGGAGCGTGGCCCGAATCCGGGCTGCGCCTGTGCCGGCGGCAAAGGTGTCGTGCGAGTCGCCAAAGACCCGCGTCACACCCTCGGCCGCCGCCCGCGCCGTCCGCGCCGCCACCTGTGCCCGGTGGCGGCTAAGCACGCCGACCCGCGGCCGCAGCGCACTGGTGCCTCCTCGCCGTCCGCTTGCCTGTCCCACTGGCAGCGGTGGGAGGACGGCGAGCGTCCGCGCCCTGGTCCGCGAACCCCTTCCCGGCGGCTTGGACCTCGCCTTGGTTGGCGGCGGTTGGGCACGGTGGGCTTGCGGCCTCTGCTTGGCCTTCACCGTCTGACGCCTCTCGCGGGAAAGGACCAGGGTCTGCCCAGCCACCACCCGCCCTGTTCCCGCCCGGCCATGTCCTGCCCTTGCAGAACGGCCGTGCATGGCTGGCTCTCGCCTTTGTTGCCTGTCGCTCCCCTGCTGCCACAGGTGACAGTGCGGTGTCATTGGAATTGAGGAAAGGGAGGGGGGAAGGGGGGTCAGCGCTAGAGTCCAAGGCTCGCCGCGCAAGCACCAAGCTGGCTTGCCACGGCGTCGCGCGGCGTGACCATCCGGGTTTTGAGCAGCTGCGAGTTGGTAAAGGCGTCGAGGGCGAGCGGAGCCGGAAGTTTGCGGACAACCGCAACGGCGTCAGCGGCGCGGTGCGCAGCGAGGAGGCCATCGATGAGCAGCCGGTGGAGGGCGGCTTCGGCAATGCCCGATGAGAGGGCGGGCGCGGCGACGGCGGCGTCAAAGAGTTCGAAAACAGCGGCGGCGGCCGGTGGAGAGCCGAGAACAATCTTGGCGTCGGCGGGCTGAAATAGCAACCGGCGCAGGTGGGCGATGAGGCCTGTGGCCGGAAGGACGAGTGTCGCCTTGAGCTGCGAGGTCCGGACCGCCAGCCGGAGCATGCTCAGCGCATCCTCGGCGAGTGGATCGACGTTGCCGTCGCTCACGATATGCCGGAGACCCGTCGAGAGGAGCATCGGAACGAGTGAGTGGAGCTGAGCAAGCGAGAGGAGCACGTTGCGCGCAGCGGCGCTTGGGTCGCCGAGCCCACGCGCCACGTACTGCTTGAGGCAGTTGGAGGCGTTGGCCCGCGTCCGCGCCACCTCTTCGACGCCGCGATCACGAAGGCCGAGCAGATGGATAAGGCACGAGATCGGCTCGTGGTGGATGAGCAGCGCCCGCCTCGCCGAATCGGCCTCGGCGAGCGTTGCCAACAAGTGCAGCGCCTTGTAGAGCCAGATCAGGCGCAATCGCCCGATGTCGCCCGTCTTGCTCAGCGCCAGAGAGCGGACGTGACGCATCAGGCGCTCTCCAAAGGCAAGAAAGGCTGGCTGCAAAGTGGAAGGGGCAAGGAGCGCAACTGGAAACGGATCGAATGCGCGCGCGAGCGCAGCGACAACATCACTGCCGTTGCCCATGTACGGCGACGACGAGAGGCCGACCAGTGCGGTAGCCAGCGGCCAAAGCTCGCTCTCGCTCTCGCCGCCACGCAGCCGCTCACGTAGACCGCCTGTGCCGCGTTGCGGCGCCGCGCCTGCGTTGATAACTTTCGCCAAGCCCTGCAGGTGCGCCAAGGCCAAAGGTGTCAGTCCCTTGCTCTGCATAAATGCCGACGGCTTGGCCGCCTCAGCCAGCTGCAGCGTGCGAGCGACGGTCTCAGCAACAATTGTCTGGGTCCGCAAAACACAGAGCTCGGCTGCCTGGGTCTGGAGCTGCGGCGCCATCCACCACATGAGAGCTACGATGTTCGCCGGAACAAGCTCGGCTCCAAGCTCGTTGCTCGGGTCAAAGACCGAGGCTCCGAGCTCGACCATGACCAGAAAGACATCGCTGAGGAGCGCAACAAGCGGAACCGTCCGTGCAGGATAAGCGTCGTGGGTCCAGTCGGCGGCAAACGAGCCGAGCCACAACCCGCCGTCCAATGTCGAGCCGAGAAGCGCAGGCTCGCCTGTGCCGCTCGCCCGCAAGCACGCCTCGAGCATTCGAACACCGCCGGCTAGCACGGCTGCGTAATGGGCCGATGAGCTCAGCCCCGCTGCTGGCCGCATCAGCTGATCACGCACAGCCTTGTCCCACAGCGCGCTGGCAATAGCCGAAGCGAGCAAGGCAGCAGCGGCGGAGGCCGTGGCATGCGGACTCCTTCCCCATAGGTCCCGGCAGCCGTCCCAGAACAGCGAGACTGAGAGTCTGTGGTCTTCCGCGATCCGGTCCAGGCCCGGAGTATCGCAGAGGCCCGGTAGAAAGAGAAGTTGCCCGTCATCGCGCGGGTCCCAGCCTCGCTCGAGGAGGACCTGCCGCAAGTTGGTCATCACACGGGGCGAGCAGGCGGAGGCAAGGTCGGTGCCTGCCGCCTTTGGACCAGACGTGCTCAGCATGCGGTGAAGGACCGAGCGGATCGTCGTCGCTCGCACCGCCGTGCTCACTGCTTGCGGCGTAGCGCCTAGCACTGCTACCAACGCCGCAAGCTGGCGGCCGCTCAGCTTGGCCAGCACGCCTGTGTTGAGTGCCAGATCCAGAGCAGAGCCTGCATCACCGGGCGTCGCCAAGCGGGCTGACGCATGTTGGGCAAGAGCAGCTTGCGCAGAGCCAGGACCCTTGGCGCTGTCGTCTGCCAGCAGCGTGTCCCACACCTCACCTCCGGTGGCCAACGAGCGCTCCAGCCACCGGTCGAGGATCCAGGCCCGGGCTGGGAGCCAGGCCCGCGGCTCGCGCTTGGCCGCTGCTGTGGTCATCGCGTACAGCTCGGATGCGAGCACCGAGTCGTCGAGGCAGGCGCCGACAACGGCGTCGAGCTCAAAGTGGCGTTCGAGTCTATCCGACCAGCGATCGGTCGCGAGGGGGGAAAGGACATAGGTAAGGAGAGCCTCACGACGCGTCGACGACATCAGCCGCAACAAATGCTTGCGGTGCTTGCTTGCCACAATCCAGGCCGCGAGGCCAGGTATGTCGAGCACCTCACTTGCACTTTGCGCTGCCGCCACCCGATCGTCGTGCCGCGGGAGGCTTGGATCGAGAATGATCTCGTAAAGGCCGCCGATGAGCGCTTGTGGCGCGGTTCCGGGCGTGTGGGCCAAGACTGCGACCAGCGCCGATGCGGGGAGCGCCGCAGCCCACGTGTCAAGCAGCACCGCGGCCTGCCCGCTCAGCGCAGCAGCACCAGCCTCAAATGCCACAGCCAGCACACTCGCCATAGCCGCGGGCTCCTGCGGCAGGCTCTCATGAGACGCAGCCGCGATCGCGGCAGGAACCCGCGCAGCAGACGGGTCGTACCTCGCCAGCACCGCTGCCGCCTCTGCCACGCCGGCCGGGCCATCATCGGCCACCGCCAACGACGGCAGCGGCAGCAGCGGCTCGCCGCCGACCTCTGGGTCGCCGGCAGAGAGGTCGACTAGCAGCCCGCGCGCTCGCTTCCGAGCGCCCGGCCCGTCGTCGTCACCACCGCTACCACCGCCACCACCTCCTCCACCAAGCCCGCCACCGCGCCCAGTCCGCCGTCGCTTCTTTGTCCTCCTCAACATGGCTCTCTCCCAGCACAACCAGGCGAGACAATCGCTGCAACAGGTGTGCGGGAGAAGGGTGCTACCGTATGATTGGCCCCGGGGTGACGGCCTTGTAGAGGTGGAGGGAGAGGCGAAAACCACGACCTTTTTTCGCCCACTGCCCTCCTCCCTTTTCCCCCTTCATCATGTCATTCGATCATTCGGATTCGCCGCTATTCATTCATTCCCCGCGAGCTGGACGACCACAAACAGGGCGACGGCCACACCACACCGCTCGACGACCAAGGTCATGCAGAGCTCGCTGCTGTCGTTTTTCGGGACACCGCCGGCAGCGGCTCAGGCCCCGCCGAGAGAGGCCGAGGCAAAGGACACGAGTGCCGCTGCTGAGCAGGCCAAGGCGCTGTCGCCGGTGCGGGCAGAGGCCAAAGTGGTGGCCATGGCGGTAGCCCATGATTCTACGCCTGCGCATGCAGCGGCGGCAGCAGCCGCACCCGGGGGACTGGCCACGCCCTCGCCACTCAAGGCGGTGGCAGGGAGGAGCAGAGGGCCGCAAAGCGAGGCGAGCTCGGACGACGACCGTCCTCTGACAATGGTGGCGTCGAGCACCGGAAGCGGCGGAACTGGGCGAGTGGTCGCCGGGCGGCCTTCGCGCAAGCGCAAGATCGTTTCGTACCGTATCGACGACGACGACGACGACGACGACAGTGGCGCGAGTGATGACGGCTCGTTCTCGGACTCGGTGGCAACCAAGCATCCGGCGAGTAAGAAGGCTCGGCGGCGGCGGGTGGTGGACTCGGACTCGGACGACTCGGACGATGAGGAGTTTGTGCTCGATCCAGCCGAGCTGGCGGCCGACGAGGAGGAGGAAGCCGAAGCCGACGCGGCCATGCTCGCGGATCCCGAGACGCTCAAGGGGCTCGAGGAGGCGGCGGCAGCCAGCCCCGAGCCAGTTGATGAGGCTTCCTCGGACGATCTTCCACTGAGCGCGATGGTGCCGATGGATGTGGTGCCGGTCCGCAAGTCGTCGTCTGCGTCGTCGTCGGCGTGGGGTGGGCTCTCGACCAAGGCAGCCAAGCGCGCGGAGCGCAAGACCAAGTTTGCGGCGGCCAATAAGGACCGGTTCGCGTTCCTTGTTGACGTCCGCGATGGCGCACAGCGGCGGCCGTCACACCCCGACTACGATCCGTCGACGCTCTACATCCCGCCCAAGTACTTTGATGCCAAGTCCAAACTCTTTACTGGGTTTGAGAAACAGTACTGGGCCATCAAGAAGGACTACTTTGACACGGTGGTCTTTTTCAAAAAGGGCAAGTTCTACGAGGTCTTTGAGGGCGATGCCGACATCACACATCAGGTTCTTGATCTCAAGCTCACCGAGCGGGTCAACATGCGAATGTGCGGCGTGCCCGAGATGCACTTTCAGAAGTGGGCGGCCCAGCTGGTGGCGCTCGGGTACAAGGTCGCCCGGGTCGACCAGGTCGAAACCAAGATTGGATCGGACCTCGCCCGCAAGGATGGCTCCAAGGCCAAGGGCGCCAACCTCATTCGCCGCAAGCTGACTCAAGTCCTTACTGCTGGCACGCTTGTCGAGGACGAGCTTCTGGCGTCGCCGGACGCGGCGTACCTCTTGGCGATTGCCGAGGTGCCAGCACACGGCAGCGGTAGCGGCGCGCCTGCGACAAGCCACACTCTCGGCGTCGCCTTTGTCGACTGCGCCACCGGCAAGTTCTACGCCACCCAACTCAACGACAACGAGCATCTGACTCTGCTGGAGACGCTGCTTGTGCAGATCAAGCCTAAGGAGGTACTCCTTGCCCGCGGCGAGACGTCCAAGCCCGTCGCGGCGCTGGTCAAGGTTCACGTCCCGCGGCGCGACGCGCTTGTCCTCCTCGATGCGGAGCGGCAGTTTTGGGACGCGAGCGCGCGGGCGAGCTGGCTCGCCGCGTCCGTCGAGGAGGTGCCTGCCGAGCTGACCGCACTCCTGGACGGGCCAGCCGAGCGGAGCTCGGCGCTCGGCGCGCTCTTTTACTACCTCGACAAGCTCAAGCTCGGCCCGTCACTGGTGGCACAGGGCGTGTTTGCCGAGTACGACATTGTCAAGTCGTCGACGTCGCTGGTCATGGACGGGCAGACGCTGTACAACCTCAACGTGCTCAACAACTCGCACGACGGCTCGACGCGCGGCACGCTGCTCGAGCTCACCCAGTTCTGTGTCACGCCGTTTGGCCGCCGGCGCTTCCGCCACGAGCTGGCGTATCCGCTGGTCAAGGTGGAGGACATCCGGGCGCGGCAGGCGGCGGTCGAGGTCCTCCGCTCTACCGATGAGCACCTTGCGGCGCCGCTCGAGGGAATGCTCAAAAGCCTGCCGGATCTGGAGCGGCTGACGTCGCGGGCGGCGGCCAAGGCGTGTCCAATGCACAAGTTTGTGGCGCTGCTGCAGGCTTTTGAGACGGTCTCGACCTTTATGGCGTCGACGTTTGGGACGCCAGGGACACCGGGCGCGGCCGCGGCGGCGAGCTCGCCGCTCCTCACCTCGCTCCTCAGCGTCGGCGTCGACGACCTCGCCGCGGGCGTTGCCCACTTTCGGGCCGCCTTTGACTGGGAGGCGGCGCTACAGCAGGGCTCGATCTCGCCGCGCCCGGGCGTCCACGCGCTCTTTGACGAACTCAACGCTGAGATCAAGAGCATCAACAGCAAGCTGGAGAGCCACCTGAAGGAAGTCCGCTCCTCGCTCCGCGTCTCAGGAGTCGAGTACAAGCACCTCAACAAGGAAGCATACCAGATCCAGGTCCCGGCGTCGACAACCGTCCCGGCCAACTGGATCCTCCGCTCCCAGACCAAGGCTGTCAAGCGGTACTGGTCGCCGTTCCTCGCTGAGCTCCTCCCGCATCGTGACGAGGTGCTCGAGCGGTTTGCGCAGACGCAGGTGGTGCTCCTCAAGCACTTTCTGGGAGAATTTGAGGCCCGGCAGGCCGTCTGGCGCCGCGCCATCGACAAGCTCGCTGCCCTCGACGTCCTCATCTCGCTCAAGACCTTTTCGCGCGCCCTCGCTGAGCCCAAGTGCCTGCCGACTGTCACGGCGCACGAGGCCGGTGCCTCGTCCGTCCCGCAGCTCGCCATCTCGGAGCTCCGCCATCCGTGCGTCAAGGTCTCGATCGCCTCGTCATTCATTCCCAACGACGTGGTCGTCGGCGGCGACGGTCCGGGCGTCATCCTGCTCACCGGGCCCAACATGGGCGGAAAGTCGACGCTCCTCCGCTCTGTCGCCGTCGCCGTCATTCTCGCCCAGATGGGCGCGTACGTCCCGGCCGCAGTCATGACGCTCGCCCCAGTCGACCGCATCTTTACCCGCATCGGCGCCCACGACCACATCATGCGTGGCCAATCCACGTTTATGGTCGAGCTCCTCGAGACCGCCGCCGTCCTCCAGCACGGCACCGCGTCGTCGCTGGTCATCATGGACGAGCTTGGCCGTGGTACCTCGACCTTTGACGGTTACTCGATCGCCTACGCCGTCCTCTCGGAGCTTCTCAACGGGCTCGGCGCTCGCACCCTTTTCTCGACCCACTACCACGCGCTCTGCGAAGAGTTCTCGACCACGCCGGGTGTCTCGCTCCAGCACATGTCTTGCTACGTCGACGAGGAGGCTGACGAGGTGACCTTCCTCTACAAGCTTGCCCCAGGCGTCGCCTCCAAGTCGTACGGCATGAACGTGGCCAAGCTCGCCGGCGTCGCAGACTCGATCGTCGCCCGGGCCACAGAGCTTGCCCAGGACTTTGAGTCGTCGTCGCCCATGTACCACTTCCGCGCCGAGTACTCGAGCCTCACTGCCGACCAGCGCCAGCTGTTCAAGCAGCTTGCCGCCGCGCTTGCGCCGGCCGCAGCCGCGCCTTCACACTAAAATGCCGTCTCACATCGATAGCAGCGACCGCTTGCGCTGCAGCTGCGTGGCTCGCCCACCGCGAGGCCCGCGCACGCTATGAATGGGGCGATGACCAGAGTGGCCGGGCGACCGCGGCGACCGCGGCGATCGCGGCGAGAGCGGTGAGACTGGCGACCGCGGCGAGACCGGCGACCGCGGTGAGGTCGGAGGGCGCGGTGAGGCCGAGGCATTCAGTGAGGTCGAAGAGTCGGTGTCGCGCGGCGCGGCGCGGCGCGAGCGCGACGACGAGCCGGTCTGCGGCTCGACGTCGGCGAGGCCGAGCATGTACAGGATCTGCTGCGCCTCGTTGTGCTTGAAGGCCTCCCACGGCTCGGCAGCAGCAAGCTCGAGCAGGCGCTTGAGTGAGTGGGTCCGCAGCGCCACGGTGTGGTTGGCCATGTTGTTGTGGAGTACAAAAAAGAGTGCGTGCGCCGCCCACTGGCGCACGGCCTTTCTGGAGTGGTCAAGATACTTTGTGACGGCTGGGATGATGCGGACCTTGCGGGCTCGCTCCTGATTCGGGCGGCAGCCGCGGACAACAACCGAGAGGGCCTGTAGGGTGGCGAGCTTGAGCTCTACATCGTCGCCCGATGCCAGAATGGTCGCCATGGTTCCGATGAGCCCGATGCGCCCGACGTAGACCTGGGTGTACTCGGAGCCGAGCCAAGCAAGATGGGCCAGCTTCCGCACCGCCGCTGCCCGCTGCGCCGTCGAGTACTCGCCGCGGATGATCGGCGTGACGGCGTCGACATCGGCCACGTACCGCGAGGCCTCGCTCGAGCTGGCAGGCGCCGCAGGCATATCGCCGGCCGCTTCGGCCGCCGCCAGCCTAGCAGCCTCGGCGTCCTTGCGCTGGCGTGCCTCCCGTGCCTCGGACCGCAGAAATGCCGTCCCGGCGCCGCCCAGGCCCGCCGCAACCGTGGCCTTGGCCGGTGCGCGAACCCGTGCAGCTGCAGCCGCCGCCGCCGTCTTACCCGGGCGCCCAGCCAGAGACATGCCCATCCGCGATGACCGTCGACGCGGAATCAGCGAGGCAAAGTTCGACGAGCCTACCGACCGCCGTCCGCGCAGCGAGCGCATCGATGCCTTGGACGTCGTCCGTGACACCCGCGGTGACGGCGAGCTCGGTGCCGGCGACGTGTTTGCCGCCGAGACCGGAGGCGGCGCAAAGGCACCCCCGGTCGTGTTGAACGGGTATGCGGACATAAAGTGGGGTCTTGGGGAGTCGTGGGGTGGGCGAGGGTGGTGGAGGTGGGGGTGAGGTGCAAACCCCGTCTGCCCGCCCTCTGCCTGCCCGCCCTCTGCCTGCCCGCCCGCTGCCTGCCCGCCCTCTGCCTGCCCGCCCGCTGCCTGCCCTCTGCCCGCCCTCTGCCTGCCAGTGTCTCCCGCCATTTGGCCAATGACTACTAATGTGCTCGCCCGTTCATCCGCACATTCGTTCACTCGTTCGTTCGTTTCGTTCGCTTCTCCCTCTGGCGCCGTCCCCCTCCACCTTTCACCCGGGCAGACGTCGCCTCTCCCCAACCCCCCAACCCCCCCACCCCCCCCCCAACCCCCCCCAACCCCCCTGCCGCACCTATGCCCCGCCATGGGGCACATCCCGCCCTCGTCCTGCTCGCCCTCGCCCTCGCTCTCGCTTCAGGACACCTTCCCTACGCCGTGGCAGAGTCCGTGGCCGGCGGATGGGCGCCGGGCGCCTCGTTTGTGGCGGCGAACATGTCTTGCCTCGCTCTTGACGTTGTTCCGGCTGTCCCGACCCTCGTCGACCCGCTCAGCAATGCCCTCGTCGAACTCTGGCTCCGCCCGCGCGCCCTTCCCAGTGACCGCCTCGCCGTGGCCGCCGCCCACACTCCGGCCGGCTTCGTCGTGGGCCTCACTCCATCGGGCAGGCTGCTCGCCGCCATTGGAGCATGTCCTGCTGTGGAGAGCTGGCGCGGCGGAGCCGCCGACCCGCTGCCGTTCTCCGGCTCGAGCTGCACCCTCGTCGCCTCCAAGGCCGCGCTCGCTGCTGGTCCTTTCCGTTGGATCCATGTTGTCATCAGCTGGTCGCCGGCTAGCCAGACACTGAGTCTGATAGTCGACGACAAAGGCGATGCCGCTGTCACTGCGGACGCGGGCTTCTCGTGGGCGATCGGGCCGGGTGCCTTCTCACTCTCGCTGGGCTGTCTCGACGCGCCGAGCTCGGGTACCACCGACGCGTTCTTTGACGGCTGGATCTCTGGTCTAGCGCTCTTCAACAGCTCAGCGCTGGCGGCCTCTTCCGCCGCGCCTTACGACTTGTCGGTCGAGTTGACGCTAGTCCGTGCCCTCGACGCCGCGCCGTTGGTCTACGCCGCGCCGCTGGACGGCGAGTACATGCCGCCCGTCATCGGCAGGGCGAGCGGAAGTACACGGGCGTCAAACGCGCTAGCGTCGCCGGTCTGGGGCATGTTTGGCCCGCCGCGACCGGTTGTCATCGCCGTCGGCAACGCTACTGCCGCCGCCGAAGTCTGGATCTCGGGCTACGAGATGGTCGGCAATGTTCCCAGCAGCGGCGCGTTGCTGCGTCTTGTCTCATCACCGCCGGCGGCGACGGCGATTGTCCGACCCGGCTCTGCACTCCTGCTGTCGGCTCCGGCTCAAGTTGACCTGCTCCCGTTACTGACGAGCAACCCCGCAGATGCCGGCACGGTTGCTGGCCTCCCGCTCCTCGCCAATCTTTCGTTCCGAGGCGAGCCGTGGAGCGGAAACTGTGGGGCCTCACTGCTGCTCGTCGGTTCGCCCGCAAGCTGGGATGGGAACAGCGATGTGTGTGGCCCGAAGCGGGCTGTCGAACGCGATGTCCCAGTCTGCGGTGCCTGCCCGCCATTCGCCAGCTGCAACAACTCGTCGCCCTACCCGGTGGCACTGCCTGGCTTTGCGGCATCGGTTGCCTCGCCAGGCACATTTGTCACCTGTCGCAACTGCGCCGGAGACGGTAGCTGCAAGGCCGGTGCAACCGGCGAGCTCTGCGCGCTCTGTCTTCCCGGCTACTACCAATACCGAGGCGCGTGCGAGATCTGTCCGTCCGCAGGTAGCAGGGCGCTGTGGTCGGTCGGCCTCTTTGCCCTCATTCTGCTCCTTGTCTTTCTCAAGCGCTGGTTTGCCTCGCTTTCAGTCGCCGCCAACTTTGTCCAGATCATGGGCGTCTTTGCCAACGTAGACCTAGAGTGGCCGTCGACGCTCACCGCCATGTTCACCGTCTTTTCAGCCTTTTCGCTTAACCTCGACCTCATTTCCCTTCCGTGCACCATTGATGGCCTCGGCCTTGTTGGCATCACTGCACTCAAGGTCGCGCTCCCGGCCTTTTTCGCCGTCATCTGGCTCGTCGCTTTCGCCATTGTCGCTGCCATCCGGACCCGGTGCTGCACCCGCTCGCCTGGAGCTCATCCACAGTCCGCAGTTGCACCGGCATATAGCCCGTTGCAGGCAAATGCCCATGGGCCACCCATCGCTGATACCGAGCTTGTCGAGCTTGGTCAGGCCGAGGAGCAGATGGAGGAGTCGGAGCCAGAGCCCGAGCCAGAGCCAGAGCCAGCGTCAAAGTCGATGCTGTCGCCACCATCTCCTCCGTCGCTCTCGCGAGGAGACGTCTTGGTTGCTTGCGGCGTCGACGGCTTCATCTCCACCTTTACCGTCCTTGTCAACATTCTCTACATCTCTCAAGTGGCGGCGCTCACCGACGTGCTTCAATGTGAGCTCAAGAGCGACGGGCGGTATGTCCTCTCTCGCTACGAGAACATTACCTGCTACGATGGCGGAGGCGAGTGGGCGCGCGCGCTGTTTGTTGCTTGTGCTGGGCTAGTTGTCTCGATCGCGGGTGTCCCGATCTGGTACTGGCACACAATGCGGAGGCATGCCCTCGAGTTGGACTCGGAGGCCTTCCGCAGGCGCTACGGTGTCATGTGCTACAAGTACGACCGCGACTACTTTTGGTGGGAGCTCGTCATCTTTCTTCGCAAGCTGGCGGTCACTGCCGTCACCGGTATCCTCCCGGTCGATCCAGTGTGGAAGGCTGCGGCGGGCATCATTGTTTTTCTCGGCTTTGGCCTCCTTCAAGTCTTTGCCCACCCGTTTGTCTCGCAAGTGCTTGACGGCCTCGAGTCGATCGGTATGGCGCTCTCGTTCTTCCTCCTTGCCATTGGTCTGGTCTTCCACTCGGATTCGATGACGTCGTCGGAAGAGTCGGCGCTTTTGATCATCGCCATTGCCGTCCTCGTTGCTGCCGTCGTCGTCGTTACCTTTGCCGTCGCGCTCGACGTCCAGAGCAAAGTCTCGCGCTTTGCCCTCACCCGGCTCCTCCGCGGCGCGCCCAGCTCGGCTGCCGCCGACGCCGCACTCGTTGACGACATGGTCCACGCCCCGGCTCGGCCGTATCTTGCCTCCCTCCAGGCTCAGCTCCGCGAGTCGCTCCTCGTCGTTCTTGGCAAGCTCGAGGCGCTCTGCACCGACGAAATCGCCCAAGCGGCAGTGTTGCTCGGGCGCGAGTACTCGGGCGCTGCTGGTAGCGGTGATGCAGACCTCGTTCATCGCGACACCGCCGCCGCGCGCTCAATGCACGCCATGACAGCCGGCTGGCAGAATGCGTCTTCCAAGTCGCAGCTCGCGCTCGAGTCCATTCGCTCGGTCAACTACGTCATCGCCCTCCTCGACCACATCCAGCTCGACGCCTATGCTGCCGCTCGCTCGACCGCACTCGCCCAGGCCCCAGGCCTGGCCTCGCGGCGCTCGCAGCTGCTTGCCGACTCAGTCAATGCCCCAGCACGGATGACTGGAATTTTCAACCGCCGTCGCGCCGGTGGTATCCACTTTGTCACTGGCTCGTCGGCAGCAGGCGCGTCGTCGCGTAACCGAGCGACAAGCACCCTGGCGGCGGTGTCAAGTGCCCGGAGAGTGGTGGGCGCGGAAGGCGCAGGAGTAGCTCCGGTCCCGCAGACAGCGCCGCATGACCATCTCGGCTACTCGGTCATGGCACGGCCGGCGCCTGTGCGCAAGATCGAGCTCCCGCGGCTGTAGCCGTGCGTTTACTCGCTTCCTGCCAGCGCCGACTCGATGCGTGTAGCAAGAACTCTCGTCATGTCCTGCTGGACACGGAGCTCGGCCAGGAGGATCTCCAGGTCGGTGTCTTGCTCACGTTTGGCGCGGAGCTGGGCCTGCTCAAGGGCGGCACAGTAGCGGCGGACCTCGGCGAGCATGCGGTCGTGGTCGTTGCGGACGTCGTCGACCTTGGCGGCCAGCTCCCACAGCTCGACAGTGTCGCGCTGCGCAGAGCGCTCAAAGCACATGGCGCGCTGCTCGGGGAAGAACGAGGTGTCGTAGACCAGGATCTTGCGGGCTATGTACGCCTCGCCGCCACTCTGCTGCAGCAGCGGGAGCTCGCGGAGGTAGGAGATGAGGAACATGTAGTGGCGAATGTTGTGTTCCGACGAGACGTGTGTGGAGAACCCGTTGCCGTCGCGCATCAGCCGCGAACGGTCAACCCCGCACACAAAGCAGTGGTTGCGGATCTCGTTCTGCAGATAGTTGCGGCGGGCGCGGAGCTCTCCAAAGGTATCGGTGATGATGCCGAGGAAGATGGAGAGAAAGATGACGACGAGAAAGAAAAAGTACGAGAGGTCAAAGGCAACGCGTGCAAGCGAGTGGTCAACCGAGTACGGCTGCAGCACCATGTTGTCGCCGATGCCGCCTGAGGCTCGCAGCCCGAGGTTCGCCACCGTCACAATGCACAGCGCGAGCGAGTCGCAATACCGTGAGCCCTCGAGCACAAAGTCGTCGCGCATGAGGTTGAAGCCCACAATGGCGTAGTAGTAGATGCCGAGCATGCCGAGCACGCCTGTAAAGACAATGGAGGCCAGATTAAGCGTCACAGACTGGATGACCGACCGCAGCGTCGCAGACCGGTTGACAATGTCGAGCAAGTGGAATGAAAAGTAGAACGGCGAGACGGCAAGGCCAAGGAGCGCCGTCACAAAGTACGCTACGTAGAAGAGACACCGTGAGTTGCGGAGGAGGAAGAGCGTCGACTTGAGCACAAACCACACGTTCCGCTCGCGCTCGTCAAACTCGACCACGGGCTCCTCACTTTTCCACGACTTGTACAAGATGAGCGGGCCGAGCGACATCAGGTATGCCATCGTGGTGAGGCCCGAGGTGACGAGCGTCACCACACCCAGTGCCACAATAACGCCACGGACGCTGTCGGCAATGTACGATATCTCACCGCCGCTGCTCGTCCGCCAAAACGCAATCATGAGGATGTTGATGACAACCGCCGTCCAGAACGACATGTCTTTCCACCACAAGTCGCGCTGCTGAATGTAGCGGCCGATGGCGCCAAGCGGCTGGACAGACTTGGTCTTCAGCTCAAACGAGAGGTCCTCTGACTTGACCATAAAGTCCTTGAGCTTCTCGTCGTCGCGGTCGATGTCGAGCACAAACCGGTCCCACCGCTCCTTGGTCAGGTTGAAGCAGTGATCCGGAATTCGAAAGTAGAGGCGTTCCAGCTCGCGGTCGGCATTGACGTACTCGACCCGCCCGCGAAGCGCCACGTATGCGCTCAAGTCGTGCGTCCGCAACGCCTCCAGCACCCGGCGCGACTGCGGCTCCAAGTCCATCAACTTGGCGAGCAGGATGTAGGCCTGGAAGCCCTCGCGGGCGCGCAGACTCTTGAGTCGCTCCCACAGCTTGATCCGTCGCCCGCCGCCCCACACCCTCCGCGACGAGAGCGAGAGCTTTGCTGTAGCTGCCGCTGTGTCGGCAAACCGCACCAAGTTGAGCTGGTCAATCATCCGCCGGTGAACAGCCACGTTCCACGACGGGACAGTCGAGCCCTCCAGCAGTGCGTGCAGTGTGTCGAGCGCCGCAAGCCGCAACTGCGCCAGGTACACGTGCGTCGCCTGACGCCGCCGACGCTCAGCAGGCGCCTCCTTGACCCGCGTGCTCCCTGGTGTACCGCGGCGATCGCCATTGTACTCGTCAACTTGGTCGTCTTCGTCGTCGCCGCCTCCTCTTTCCTCGTCGTCATCGACGACAAACAGCGCCATGCCATTGTCGCCTGCGGCAATGTTGAGGTGGGCGTACCGCGGATCGCGTGGGCGCCTGGAGTCCGGATCCAAACCCAGCTCGCGCAGACTCTCGCCGCTGCTGGCCTTACCGGCCCGGAGCCGCTTGACGGCACTCCACACGGCGCAGCCAGAGCCGTCGCCGTCACTAGCAGAAGCGTGCCCGGCCTCGCCCCTCCTCTCACCTGTGACCGGTGACGACTCGAGAGTCTCGTTTTGTGGCTGAGGGCGAAAGGCCGAGATGCCGACGTCCACAAAGACAGCCTCGCCAGGCTCGCCATCGCCACCGCGACCAACGCCGGTCTGGACCGCGTGGTAGCGCTCGGCGTCGGCTTCGGCTTCGGCGCGGGTCATCCCATGCTCCGGGCTTGCTGTTGACGCAAGCTCGTCGGCGGCAGCGGCAGCCATGGCCATGCGGATCTGGCCGAGGCCGGCCAGAAAGTGAGGCGAGGCGGCAAAGACAGGGAGAAGAGCCTCGTCGACGTCGGGGAGTGAGAGGACCGCCGACGCCGTGCCGTCGTCGGGTGCGTCGGCGTTGTTGGCGTCATCGCGGCCGGCCGAAGCAAAGAACGACGACGACATGACGAGCGCGAGAGTGTCGGTAGAGAGAACCTCGTTGACGACCTTGCACAGCCTCGTCACCGAAATGATCTCCTGGTTTCCCGAGCATGGGCCCATGCAGAGCTCGGCAAAAGTGTGCAGGAGCTGGGTTGCGAGCAGCAGGTTGTTCGGCCGGAGAAAAGCGACGTACAGGGTGAAGAACGAGATCAGATCGCGGACCACATTGGTCGGCTGTGTCGCGCCCGGTTGGTCGCGGAGCAGATTCTGCAAGCCCGAGTGTTGATTGGCGACCATCCACTGGACAAGGACGACCACGTGGCCCACAAGCGTGTGCGCACTCGTGGCCGCCTGTGGATGCGGGCATGTCCGGTCTGCAGCGCCGACAATGGCTGCGTTGCGGGTGACCTTGTCACTCTGGGCAATCGAGTGGAGGATGCCAGTGGCATGGTCGGCGTCGACGGCGGGAACCGGCGTCGCGGTGTGGGCGCCAACGCCGCTGTCGGCACCGAGACCGGCCACGCTGTCGGACGCCGACGAAACCTCCTCCAGCGTTCGCGCCGCCGAGCGAATGATGCGCGAGAGGACCTTGAAGAACGAGGTACTCGGCGATGAGACAACGTCGTAAAATGCGTCCTGCACGCTCCGCTTCCCACCTTCGAGCAGCCGGATGACGAGCCAAAGCGTGGGCTCCACCAGGAGCGAGTGCGCCGTCCCGAGGACCTGGACCGCCTTTTGGATGACGCCGGCGGCTACAAAGGCGTCGCGGAGTGGACGCTCGGCTGCCGCTTCGCCAGACTGGCGCTCAAAGGCGAGGGCGTCGATGAGAACCTGGACGACGTTGCGGGCGGCAAGGACAAGTCCGCGCGACTCAAACTCGTCTAGCAGCTCGATGAGACGAAGGATGACCGGGCGCTTGGTCTTGGAGCACAGGAGCTCGATGAGGAGCGTCCACGGCTTCATGTGAAGCGAAGGCGAGCCGACGCCGCTGTTAACAACATTGCCGAGCTGCTCGCCAGCGAGCTGTGCGCCGGGGGCAGAGGTGAGCGCCGGCACAGGCGTAGGGAGAAACTTGCGGCCACGACGCCGACGGCGGAGCCAGCGCAAGCGGCGGAGCCAGGCTGGCGTCGACTCGGTCTCAGACGCAGTCATGCCCACCACCAAGTCCACCAGCTGGCTCCGATAAGCAGCGATAGCATCTTCGACAAAGTTGCGCTCGACAAGCTCAGCGGTGCGGGAATCGGTGTCAAAGAGGCCGAGGCCCTGGAAGAGGCGGGCGGACCAATTGGGTTTGCGCGCGAGCACAGCGTCGGTTCGGTCGGCGTCGTGGATGACGTGGGCCGAGCCGGCGTCGACGATGGCGTTGCGCGCGAGGGCGCGGAGGACACCGAGTACAAGCTCCTCCATGTGGTCGCGCACGGCACCGGAGCTCTCAAACTCGTCGCCCAAGTCGATGACAAACAGCGCGAGCTTGGTCAGGGTCCGTAGGAGCGGGAGGTGCTTGGTGACCGGGCCGACGTCACGCGACGACGACCAAGCTCGAATGAAGAACGCGTAGACTAGCGGGAGCGCGGTCCCAAAAACAGCAGCAACCATGGTCCGGTGGACAAGCGAATGTGGATTAGTTGCGTCAAGCGTGCACGACGCCGCGATGAGGGTGCGGACATGCGACAGAACCAGCACTGTGGCATCAAGCGGTGCAGCCTGGGTTGTGTCTACAAACGCATGGTGGAAAAGCGCCATGTAGGCGGCCCGGAGCTGCGGCGGCGCGTCCTCGTCGCTGATGGCGGCAGCAACCTGCTCGGGCCGGATGAGCGCCTGGCAGATGACCTCGGCAAGGTGGTGCTTGCCGCGGGCACAGGCTGCAAGAAGGTGGATGAGTTCGACGTGATAATGAAACGACGACTCGGGATCGTCAATGAGTTCGGGCGCGATGTCGCACGGCCCATCATAAACGACAAGCCAGCTCTGTGGCGGCATCATCGACAGCGTGTTGAGAATGAGAATCTGGTTTCGTTTGAGCGCAGATACACTCTGGCCGGTGACCACCACGGTGAGCTCGCGGAGAAAGCGGAGATAGCGCGGCGCGCGGGTGCCTTCAGAACCGGCAAAAGCGACAAAGGCTTGGATGACGACGGCGTCGAGCTCGGACGCCAGCCCAAAGTTGTTGCGAAAGATAGAGGCGAGCGCCTCGACGGCAGCAGTGTCGACAGCGACGCGGGTGTGCTCGAGCTCGGGGCGAGCCTCCTTGGCTACAACCGACATAATGAGCTCAACGTAGCCGACAAGCAGCTGCTGTGCAGCAGGCGAGCCGGCGCAGTACGCCGGAATGAGCTCGAGCGCGCTGATGAGCAGCTGCGTCTCGATAGTATCGAGTGTGGTAGCGAGCGAGGCCGGTGTGAGGTCAGCAAGCGGCGCCGGCAACGCTATGTCGTCCGGCTCGACCCGCATGGCAATCGAGTCGCCCAGCTCGCTGGGAAGCGAGTCCGACGAGTTGTCGCCCGGCGAGGGCGGAGCATACTCGTATGACTCGCCGTCATCGTCATCGTATTCCGAGTACGAGAGCGATGTGAGGCCCGAAGATGAGGCCTGCTGTTCGCTGGCCTCGGTATCGAGCTCGTAGGTCTCGATGTACGAGTACGAGTCGTCTCGTGGTGGCACGGGGACGGGAGCGTCACGAACAAGCGGTGAGTCGACGTCGAGAATCATCGAGCGCGCGGCTGACTCGACAGCTTCAGCGCGGAGTTTGGCCGAGAGCGCTCGTGAGGCGAGGGTGAGGGCAACGACTTGCATGATGAGCGGGAGGATGCGAAAGTGGTGAAAGAGCATGAGATTCTGCTTGTGGGAGAAGCAGAGCGGCGAGCTGGGATCAAGCATAGAGGCAGCGGTCTCGAGGAGGTAGAGGACGCGGTTGGCTACGTCGAGGCACCAGGTCGAGGTGAGGAGCTCCTCAAGCTCAAACTTGAGGTTAGCGATGCGGGTAAACGACTCGCGGTTCTGGCGAAGGGCGATGATCTGGGTGGTCTCGGCAGCGCGGAGAACCGAGAGCACATGGGTCCGCGAGGATGTGAGAAGGCCAAAGGCTTGGGTGACCAGTGGGGTTGACGAGGCGTTCAGGACAATGCCAAAGAGCGCGTTCGTGGTGGCCGGCTCGGTGAGGAGTGCCAGAAGCGGCGACTGGTCGAAAAAGCCTGAGGAGCGGATGTGGACCTCGTCGAGGAGATCGGCGAGGCGCGGGAGCTCTTCGAGGGTGGCGCGGAGGAGGGCGATCGTTGGTGAGATGGCCGTGGCCACACCCGAGTTGGCCATGTCGTGGAGCGTGAGTGAGGCTGTGGATGCAGCGTGGGTCATGGTGGGACGAATGGACGACTGAAAGACCCGGGTGAGGCGGGAGATGTACGGTCGAACCGCCGTGTGGAGGAGAGTGAGGAGGCCGGAGAGTGAGGCTGAGACCTCGAGCTCGTGGACGGCGTCAAAGAGGACAAGGATAGCCTGGCGGACAAAGGACCACGCGGTCTCGGAACTGCCCACGGTGCCGTGCGAGTCGAGGATCTGGCTGTGGTCAAAGGCGATGTCAAATAGGTCAGCAGAGACACCGACTTCGTGGTCGTCGGCGTCGGGGACAGCGACGGGATCGCATGAGCCAACCACATCGTAGGCCGATCGGTGGGAGGGCGACGAGGTCGTGGCCGACGAGGCATACGAGTCGACGTCGGAGAACTCGGCCGAGGGCGAGTCGGCCGCGTCGGCCGACGAGTGTGTCTCGTCAGAGCTCTGGGCCGTCGCACGCTCCAGCAGCGGTAGCAGTGCTTGAACTAGGTGAAGCCGGTGGGTGTGGTCACGGAACAGGCCAAACTTGAGCATGAGATGCAGGAGCATAAGCATGGCGAGGACAAAGGTGGTAAAGCCGGCTTCGTCGACGCTTGATGGCGAGTAGGCATCAATGCCAGCTGCAGAGGTCTTATAGCCCGAGGTGTTGAAAGGGTGGTTTTCAGCGCCGTAGGCGGCGCCGATGGCACCGAGCTGGCGGAGAACCATGGTCTCGACGGCCTTGAGCTGCGGGTTTCGCTCGATGCGGTCGCGTCCCTGGCGAGCGTACGAGGCCCATGCGCCGGTGGCTGAGAAGCGGGTGGCGGGCGGGGCCGCCGACTCGCCTCCAGCCTCGGACAAGGATTCGGATGCGGCGCTCGAGCCAGTGCCCGAGTCATCGGTCGCGTCCAGAGCAAGCGAAGACCAAATATGGATTGGCTGGAGGAGCGGGATGGCATGAAAAGGATCGACGTCGACGTAAGCGTGGTGGAGAACGCGGAGAAAGGCTGCACGGAGCGGGTAAGAATAGTCAGGCGAGGAGACAACTGAAAAGACGAGCGGGAACGGGACAACCGTCTGAACCACGGTGGAGATAAAGTGTGAACGCGAGTGAACGAGATTAGCCAACAGCTCGAGCTGGGCAACGAGGTACTCGCGCTGGGGGGCAAAGTCTGCGCGGGTATCGAGCTCTGTAAGCGAAATCGAGGTGTCGCCGAGCCAAGCGAGGGCCGGGCGGCCACCTCCGGGCTGAGTAAAGCGGATGAGGAGGTGCGGTGCATTGACAACGAGCGAGTTGGTGACAAGCTCTTGATTAGCAAGCACGCCGCGGCCGTTAAAAACGGTGATAGACGAAAGGAGGCGGAGGTAGCGGCGGAGGACAAAGCGCGAGTCTGGAGACGCGGATCGCTTGTCCAGGAGAGCGACAAAGCGGGTGACGTGGTCGGGAGATATGGCGTGGAGAAGGAGCTCGTTGCGGTCAAAGACGTGGGCGAGTGTGGCTGCAGTGTTGAGGTCGTAGCCGAGGAGGGCGATGAGAGCGTCAAACATGGGAAAGACCAACGCGGCGTTGTAGATGTTGTCCTTGACTGCGTGGATGAGGAGCGAATTGGCGAGACGCGAAGTCTCAAAACGTACAGCGAGGCCGGCAAGGCGAGATCGTCGAGCGAGACGGTAATGACTGAGGTTGTGGGTGCGAGCTCAGTAAAGGGTGCCGAGAGCATGTCCAGGGCGAGGCGGATGATGCCAAACTCGCCCACAAAGCGCTGGATTTGCTGGCGGAGGTGGGCAAGGGAGGAAAAGCCGGCTTCGCGGAGGGCCGAGTCGGTGGTGGCGGACGAGATGGGACCGATGCGGGAGCCCTGGTGGACGAGGCGTTGTGGCTCACGAAGAATGGAGACGAGCGAGCGGAGCGCAATCCAGAGTGGCCGCAGCTGGCGCGGGGTAGGCAAAAAGTCCTGGTTGCGCCAGAGCGCAAGGTAGTCGGCCTGCGCGGCGCGGACGGCGGAGAGGAGGGCGGCAAGGCGAAAGAGGAGCTCGGGCACGGCGCGGAGCTGGAAGGAGTTGACCAGGGCGCGCGAGGAGCGCTTGAACGGGGAAGGCTGGAGCGGATAGCGGAGGATGCGCGAGGCTACAGCGGCAGAGACACGGGCCGAGGTTGGGTCAGAGATACCGAGGGTTGCGGCGCCACGGACGGCGGCCATGACGGCGGCGCGAGCACGGGCCGAGGCAGCGGCTCCAGCGGCCGCGGCCGCGGCGGTCGATGCCGCAGCGGTGTTCGGAAACATGACGTCGTTCTCACGCATCTGGTGGACGGCACGGGTCATGGTAGCCAGGACCGAGCCGGAGGAGGCGTGGCGGAGGAGGACGCGGTTGCCAAAGTCAAGGAGGTCGGCGTCGTCGAGGCGCAGCGGGGCGGCGGCGTCGGCAATGCGGTCGATAAAGAAAATGGCGGCGTCGCCGGCATCCGTCGGATCGGTGACGGCGGTGACAAGGTCGGGGAAGGCGCGCTCGTCGCGGAAGAGCCAGTGGAGGGTGGCGCCGTCGTTTTCAAGGTCGATGGGCTCGTCGTCGGCAATGGCCAGATACGAGCCAGAGCGGAGATGGCGGAGCCGGTAACAGATGCGACCATTGGAGGCAAGAAGTACGGGCCGCGAGAATGGTTCGACCAGCTCGAGCAGCCACAGCGTGTTGGCATTGAGGGTGACGTCGGCCGAGGCCTTTGACGACGGCGACGGGTGAGCGTGGACGCAGACAAGCTCCGAGCCCGAGTCGAGAAAGGCCTCGACCGCGAGAAAGCCCTCGTGCTCGATGTTGTAGAGCTGGACAACGTTGCCGAGGGTGAGGTGAGGATCGCCGGACGAGGCGTGGCCGTGCGCCTCGGCGCCGGCTTCGTCGATGGCGCGGAGCGAGAATGGGGTCTGCCGATCGCTGCGGGTGGAAGTCGACGACAGCGGAGCAGAAGCCAAACGGGAATCGTCATGAGAAGTGGACGGCGGAGTGGTGGAGAAGAGGCGCGGATGCCAAAAGGCAAAGCCGCCGCCGACGCGGAGCGAGACCATGCCGTGGAGGTTGAGGGCCGAGTCTGTGTCGGCATTGAGCCATTGACCAAGGTTATTGTACAGGCCGATGGGATCGCCAACGAAAACCAAGTCGTCGTCCTGGCGAATACGGTACTTGGAGGCGAGGGTAAAGACGGACGCGGCGTGGGCCTCGTCGACGAGGACCAGCTCGTACGAGGCGCCCTGGCGGCCGATGAACTTGCCGGAGAGGACGTGCTGTAGCTGGATAGGGGTTCCGTAGCGGAGCGGGCGGCCTGCCGTCCGGTCCATCTCGCCGGCGTTGAACTGGGCCTCATAGCGCATGTTCTCATAGAGGAGGGCCATGTTGACTCCAGCGCGGTCCGAGCCGCCGCGATCGCGGGCGGCGAGCCAGGCGTGAAGAGCACCGAAGCGGAGCGAGGCGCGGATCCGGAAGAGATGAGCGTACTCGAACGAGTCTGGGTCAGCGCGTGGGTCCAGATACGGCGCGTCGGCGTCGACGACCGACGCCGAGAGGACGCCGGCGGTCTCGGGCTCGGCGGAAGCTGTCGAGGTGTTGAGGCCGAGGCCAGCCGACGAGGTGTCTGAGTTGTGGAGGTGGAGGACGACGACGTCGTCGAACCGGAGGGCATGGTCGCCATCCATGGCGGCTGGAGGTAGGTAGAGGGTGTGTGAGAGAGGGGGAGGGGGGGGGGGGGGGGGGGAGTGAGTTGTTACTGCTTGTGGGCAACTTTGACGTCGTTGCGCTCGGTGACAATGAATGACGAAGTGGACGACGGGAGCCAGGACGAGGCGGTGACGACGTCATCGGCGCGCATAAAGGTGTAAGACTCGACGTCGCGGCGGGCAACGCGGGCAAGCGACCAAGTGATGACCCACGGGCCGGTGGAGGCGACGATGACACGCTCGTGGGAGCCCGATGCGGTAGAGACGTCGAAGCGAGCGGGGGTAAAGCTGATGGATCCGCCAAAGAGCGCAACATGCTGCGGAAGGAGGTAGAGCTGGATGGGAGCAGGCTTGGACTTGCCAAGTGGCTTGGTAAATCCGGTGGCGCCACGGACTTCGGGGTGGAGGGTCGGCAGGAGAGCAAGGAAGGTGGCGGTGGTGGCGAGGACAAAGGCGCCGTCGGCGGTGACGTCGAGGGCGGTGATGGGCGCGCCGACCGAAGGGAACGTGGTCTTCGGCCGCTTGCCGATGCCAGCACCCGGAGCAAAGAGGCGGACCTCGCCGCGGTCCGAGCCAACGGCATAGCCACCGTCGGCGGTGGCAGCGATGCACGAGAGCAGCGGCTTGGACGTCGGCTTGAATGTGTAGCCGTGGTCCGGCACCAGCTGCGAGCCTGACGGCAGTCGCGGATCCATGCGGAAGAGGCCAAGCTTGTTAAGGCCAACAAAGGTGGCGTCTGAGTCAAACTTGGTGTTCGGCGCGAGGCGACGGACCCGGGTGGCGAGCTCGGGATCGGGCGACGAGGTGAACTCGTCGACGACGGCGCCGCGGTGGAGATCGACTCGCGCGACACGGTCCGGACGGACTGGCGAGACCATGAGCATCGAGTCGTCGCGGTCGTGGAGCATCATTTGGGCAGCGACGAGCGGCGTGCCGTCGAGGTAGGCCAGGCCGTCGATGGCGGCCGAAAACTCGAGGTCGTCGTCGGCGGTGAGGCCAAAGACGCCAACCGAGCTCCCGCGACCCACAAAAGCCCGCGAGGACGCCATGCCCAGCTCAAGGAGAGCATTGACATCGCCTTCGGCGTCGTCGCCGGGCGCAGCGGCAGTCTTGCGAGGCGAGGCGTAGAAGCCGCCGGCGTCCGACTCGACGTCAAAAACGCCCGTGGCCCGGCGGGCAGCAGCCGATGAGCGAATGCCGTAGCCGACGCCATCGGCATCCCACTCGTCGTCGGCGGCGAGATCCATGTCTGCGAGGTCGTCGTCGTCGAGATCAAAGAGCGCAGACTCGGTGCGGGAGGCAGCGCTTGGCGCTCCCTCGCCTTCACCAGTCATCATCCGCAGAATCCAGGCCTTGTCTGCATCCTTGAGCGAGCTCCACTTGCGGAGCGACTGTGCTTCCCACAGATGACGTGTGAGCGCTGCGCGGAGCGCGTCTGTGCTTCCGCTGCAGCCCTCGGTGACTCGAAGCGACCAGGTGTAAGTGCGGCCGTCAAAGTGCGAGGCAAACATGACAGCGTCTGCCTCGGCGTCGTAGCCAAAATGCATGGCTGGGCAGATCGGAAAGACATACGCGAGGCCAGCATCGACCGAGTCGCCGTCGGCGACGCCAAGTGAAGCCTCGAACTTGCCGGTGGCGTAAATGCCGACCGAGGCGGCGGGGAATCGGACCGAAAAGTAGGCGTCGTCGTCGTCGCCGCCGCCGGCCGAGCCGTGCTCCATCACGTAGAGCGTGAGACCGGAGAAGGTGCTGACGAGCTCTCCGGGCGCGTCGATTGTGGGGGTGGGGGTGGCAGTGGCGGTGGCGGCGGCGGTGGACGGGGAGGCAGGAGTCAGCGGCGGAACTGGCGAGGCGGGCTGTGGGGACGGCGCCGCAGCGCACGCCGACGACACGCCGGCGACCAGCCGATCGACATCGGTAGAGACAGCCGGGACAAAGTAGAACGGCGGATGAAAGTAAGGAGAGGACGGAGCACCGGTCGGGACCGACCAGCACACGGCTGGCGGCTCGCCATCGACCGGATCGAATCGGGTCGGGGCAAAGGCCGGCTCGCAGGGGAACTCGAGCTCGCCGATGCCGCTGTCGTCGTCATCGGCAACAATCTCATCGTCATCGACAACTCTGTGAACGGAAAAGACGCCAGCCGTCGTGTCGAGCTCAAAGCGGGCGTGGAGGAAGCTGCGATGGAGGTGAGTGTGCGTGTGCGTGTGTGTGTGTGTGTGGGGG